>NC_081851.1:73539595-73834506 GCF_963259705.1 Myotis daubentonii
TACTTAAATGTTGGTACACAGAGTTTATTATGTGGCCCCCAATGTATTTAAGTCTGACATTTGGTCTTTCAACAAATATTTATTGTCTGACATGTTCTAGGAACTCTGATAGTTTCTGGGGCTACAGAGTTCATTAAACCCTGGTCCCTCAAGGGGCTTACATTGAAGTTGGATCTCTTTCAGGGTTTGGTATGGAGCACAGAGCTTGAAAATTATTCACTATAATACACATTTATTCTTTATGTGGTACCCAAACAATGAGACAATCTTTGTTTAAATATTTTTTAGAACTTTCATTTGAAAGTACTGTTCCATAAAACATTCCTGTGTATAGAAATCTTGGTTTTATGAGGAGTGGGAATTTTTTATGCAGATTTTCTTTATAAATTTGGAGTCACTGATGAAGTGGCAAGGGTGGGAAATTTAGTGGGTGGCAGGAAGATATACAAAACATCTTTGGAAGTTGCCAAAACCAATGTGAACAAGATGTTCGCTATCATAGCTTTCAGAATTTGGATCCATAAAAGTACTGTGGTTATGTCTAGGACCAAGAGGCATTGATTTTTATTTTACTGTAATATTGCAGATTGTGCCATTGGCAACATGACTTATCATACCATTCTTTTGGCAAGATGAAACAAGCTATGTCTGGTTCTACTTCATTCTGCAGTAGATTAACTCAGTTGCTGGGAGTTTAGGGCCAATGTACTTGGTTGTACTTCTGATTTCCAATTAAACATCAGTCACCTTCACAGGAAAGAAAGGGGTGAGGGGTTCTTCTTTGTCTGTAGATGCCACATAATGCCAGCTACCATAGCTACATTGTGTGGCCCTCAGAAGCCCTAGGGAGGGTGTGTGGTTGGTTTCTCCAATCACCTCTTCCAAAGGAATAATTCAACATATATTATACAATGATTTTATTAGTCTAGTTACCATAAGTTTGGTAAAGTGAACCTTGGAAGCATTGCCGAGTAATACCTACCAAAATGGAGCCCAGGTCAATAGGCAACTTTCATCAGTGAAGGTGAGCAAGTCTGGCCCCAAGGTCTAACTCTGCGTTGATTTTTTTCCCCCAAGATAAGGAGCCCTCATGCTTATACTGACAGAACTAATTCACTCTTCTGCAGAATATAGTGCTGGTTACTATTTAATTCTCATGTCCTAGGTATCCTGTATGAATTAGACCTCTTCACATGGAGGACAGAAAGGAAGTCTGCCCAAGAAGCAGACCCCTCATGTCTGCTTTTCTAAATATTACACAGAGTTGTGGACATGCCCTCAGGCATCATTTTTCTTAAGACTTCACAGTTTTTGCAATTGTCTTGGGTTGAGAAAATGACATTACTCAGCCACACCAGCTTCTTGCCAAGATGTTCCATAAAATGCATAATAAAGCAGCATTTTAAAAATTTTTATTAACTTTATTTTTATTGTTGATACTATTACAGATGTCTGCCCTTTGTCCACCCTGACCCAGCCCATGTCCCCCCCTTCCTCTGGCCATCATCACACTGTTGTCTGTGTCTATGGGTTGTGCATATGTGTTCCTTGGTTAATACCTTCACCTTCTTTCATCTAGTCACCCTCTTCCCACCTCTCTGACAGCTATTAGTCTGTTACATGTATCTGTGCCTCTGTTCTATTTTGTTTTTAAGTTTATTTTGTTCATTAGATTTCATATGTAAGTTTTATCTTTTCAAAGAACCAGCTCTTGGTTTCATTGACCTTTGTATTATTTTTCTTTAGCCTCTATGTTATTTATTTCCACGCTGATCTTTATTATTTCTTTCCTTCTACTTACTATGGGATTTGTTTGTTGTTCTTTTTCTGGTTCTTTTAGGTGTAAGGTTAGATTGTTCATTTGAGATTTTTGTTGCTTCTTGAAGTAGACCTGTAACACTAAGAACTTTCCTCTCAGGACCACTTCCATTGTATCCCATAGATTTTGGGTGGTTGTGTGGTTATTTTCATTTGTTCCATGTAAGTTTTGACTTCTTCCATGATCTCATTGTTAACCCATTTATTGTTTAATAACATGCTATTTAGTCTCCATGTGTTTGAATGCTTTTCAGTTGTTTTATTGTAGTTGATTTCTAGTTTCATGCCATTGTGATCTGAGAAGATGCTTGATGTGATTTCCATCTTCTTGAATTTGTTAAGTCAAATTTTGTGTCCTAACAAGTGGTGTTTGAGATTGTTCCATGTGCACTTGAGAAGGATGTATATTTGGGTTAGAGATGAGATGTTCTGTAAATGTCAATTACATCTATCCAATCCAGTGTGCCACTTAAGGTGGTTGTTGCCTTGTTTTTGTTTTGGTTTATTTTTGTTTGGAGGATCTATCCAATGATGACAGTGGGGTATTAAAATTCCTACTATGACTGTATTACTGTTGATCTCTCCCTTAAAGTCCACCAAGATTTTCTTTATATATTTAGGTGCTCCTATGTTGGTTGCATATATGCTAATAAGAGTTATACCCACTTGTTGGATTGATCCCTTTAGTATTAAGTAGGGACCTTCTTTGTCTCATTATAGCCTTTGTTTTAAAGTTTATTTTGTCAGATATAAATATTGCTACCCTAGCTTTTTTGTTTGTTTGTTTCTATTTGCATGGAATAATTTTTTTTTTTATCCATTCACTTTCAGTCTGTGTATATCTTTTGTTCTGAACTGGGTTTCTTGTAGACAGCATATATATATGGATCGTGTTCATTCAGTTACTCGATGTCTTTTGATTGAAGCATTTACATTTAAGGTTATTATTGATAGGTACTTATTTATTGTCATTTTAAAAATACCTCTCTATTTCTTCTTCCTCTTAAAGCATTTAAGATTTAACATTTCTTGCAATACTGGTTTGGTGGTAATGAACCCCTTTAGCCTTTTTTGTTTGTTTGTTTGGGAAACTCTTTATTTCACTGTCAATTTTAAATGATAACCTTCCTGGATAGAGTAGTCATGGGGCATGGAGAGGACCAGGATTCTTACCTGAAATTCCCACAGGAACCTGGATTTTCCAGGGAGAGCATTCACCTGAAGGCTACCTTCCCTGCAGAGGCAGAAGAATGGCTTTTTAAAGAAATCCTCACCTTATGATATGTTTTTATTAATTGAGAGGGGGTGTGGAGAGAGAGAGAGAGAGAGAGAGAGAGAGAGAGAGAGATCAATTGGCCTCCTCCCACGCATAACTGGACAAGGGATTGAACCCACAAGCTAGGTGTGTGCCCTTACCAGGAATGGAGCCCACAAACTTTTGATGTATGGGATGACATTCCAATGAACGGAGCCACCCTTCCAGGGCTAAGAATGACTTTTAAAATAAGTCATAAGCTACTTAAGCTGGGTGCTCTGCCTCTGTGGGCTCAGAATTCTCAGGGATCCAAGACAGGGGCCGCTCTGATATTTTTACCTTGAATTGCCACTTCTTGATCTCTTCAGAGTTTTATTTGACCATGTAAATGACAAAATGGGATTTCTTGGGGAAGTGGGAAGAATATTTTTAGAATGAAGGACATTAAAAAAATGAGACAACTACTGCAAGAGTTTGAAATTTGACAGGAGCAGACATTTTCCATCCCTCTCATGAAACTTTGCCCAATTCCTTGGACCTTTAAATACCACAGATAAGCTTCAGTTTCTGGCCAGCGGGGAGAGGGGCTCATGCAGAGCTCTGTGGAGGCTCAAAGTGACACCTGTGCGGGGGGCTGCCAGTGATTCTGGTTCTTCAGGCCCAGATTTCCTTCTCTGACCCTACTTAATTGGATGCTAACCATCTACTTGTAGGATTTGGCTTTAGAAAACCTCGTTTAAAATTCCAGCTTTAACCATTATTAGCTGTGTGACCTTCTATAGGTGAGTGCACCTCTCTGAGCCTCAGTTTCCTCATATGTAGAATCAGGAATGATACCATCTAAACTTCTGTGAGGCTTACTGTTTGTTGCATCGCAGCGTATTGCGGGTCAAGTGTAGTGAGGGATGCAGTGTGCAAATGGCAAGTCCGAGAGCCCAGTTCAGAGTGTGCTGGTTCAGTGAACAAGTAAAGGTTATGCAGTGACCAGACGTTTCCAGGGATTTTCCATAAGCTTCCAGGAAGAACATTGTTTAGTTGTTATTAAAGTTTTGGGAAATCACACGTAATAATTACAGCAGAGATTTGGTAACTCAGTCAGGAGTGGACATCAGATCTCCTGACCTTTTTTGCCCAGTGCTTTGTCCTTAGCAGCGTTCCACCTCTTCCAATGACAACTGCTCTTCAGCATATGGTATAGAGGCAGGGATTTGTGGTTTCTACTGTTCTTCTACAAATAGAATCTTTCTGATTCTCTTAATCTCCTGAAAGGTAGGCAGGAAAGCTGCTATTATTCCCATAGTATATTGAGTGAGCAGGCTCAGAAATGCTGAGTACTTTCCCCAAGAACACACTGCTAGTTAATGGAGAACTGCACCTGGAACCCAGTTCATTGACTCTGGAGTGTCCAGTGGTGGCCTTGAACTCCTGTGGACTCCAGCCTTCTGTGCTGATGTGTCAACAACCCACTTCTCAGGAGATGACGTCAACGAAGTTTGTCCAAGACAGCCCAGCCCACCCATGACTAAGCAACTGCCTGAGAGAACCTAGGGAAGCAGCATGAGGTGGGCTCCCCAGCAATGAACCCCTGCCCAGATGCCAGGGCTGGAGTTTGGACTCTCTCACCTGAGACTTGCCTTGCGAGCTCTGAGAGTATGTAGAACTTCTTGCTATATATTGCACAGGTCTTGGGATTGAGACTGATGATATTGTGGCAAAGCTAGAGTTTGAAAAAGGTTAAACCACTCTGAGCACAGCAGGGGCTTTTCATCAAATTCAGCTGCGGGAAACCCTGCAACAGGACCACATTGCTACTGAAAATGTCGTCAATCAGTCAACAAGTACTTCTGGAGACAGTAATGTGAGAATTCAACAAGATCACCTAAGTGACAAGTCAGGAAGGCAGCATGGTTCAGGGAAAAGACTGGGCTTTGGAGACATTCAGAAGTAGGTTTGAAGACTGGCCCTATTATTTCCGAGATGTATGAGTCCCACCAAACCTCTCAACATCACTGAGCCTCAGTTTACCCACCTACAGTTGGGAAAAAAATACCTACCTCTCCAGGTTTTTGGAAAAATACTTATTTCTTACTTTCTCTCCTTTGTCCAACATTTAAAAATTATAAAGTGATAAATCATTGATAGTTGTTAGTTCCTATACTTGGCATTGTACATGACAATGGGAAGGACAGGGAGGAGAGAGACATTAAAAGTGTTGACAATCTGATTGTTAAAAAAATGATAATATGTTGTTGTTATAATTTGCATTTCCCAAATCACTAGAGAAGATGAGCATTTTATGTTTGTTTATTGTCCATTTGTATTTCTTCTGTGAATTAACTGTTCTTATGTTTGATCTATTTTTATTTTTCTTGTTGATTTGTAGAAACTCTTTTTATATTATGTCATTCTCCCTCTCCTGAGCATTCAAGTTAATATACTAAAGGGTATTCTGGAGCAGTATTGCTCAGACTTTAATGGGTCTTCAGTATCACTTGGGGATCTTATTTGAACAGAGAATCTGATTCAGTGGGTGGGTCATGGAATGGGCCCAAGGATCTGCATTTCTAACAAACTCCCAGGGGCATCCAGTGCTGCTGGTCCACACCCCATACTTTGAGGAACAAAGTTTAGGATTTATGAGTTTTGTTTGGCAAGATTCCATCATGTGCAAGGAACAATGTGTGGTAGGCTTTTCTCTTGTTCAATAAAAGCACTAGGCACAACCGGATGAAAGTGATCTGTGTGAAAATTAGAAGGAAGGGGTACCTGTTGGGATGACTGCAGTCAAAGTCTTTCTAGGGAAGCTTATGGGGACTGATGTGAGGGTTGATGGGGGCTTCTGTCGGGGGGGGGGGGGGGAGAATGGCCTTTGTGTTTTGAGTTTAAGTCCCACCTCTGATTTAGCTTTAGGTCCCTTAGGCTTTCCATTTCCAGCTTGATAATAATAATAAAAACACAAGACCTGCTCTGATTATTACAGAAAGGTTTTGTGTTTGTTTTTTGTTTTTTAAAAATGAGAGGAGAATTACTGATACGCTTTGTGACCTGCAGCAAGCTAGAATACAGCAGCTATTGTACCTGTTCACGCAAAGCCCTGGAGTCTGAACAGCGGACCCAGAGCCCAGGAGTGTCCAGTCTGGCTCGTGTGCAGTGAAGGCACAGTGCTTGGCATACTCTCGTATCACTCCCCAGACTCTCGCTTAGACAACCCCTCTGCCTCACAGCTTGGATTCTCGTAAGTGTATCTGAGTCACTTTGGACTTGAATTTTACAGCAAGGCACCACTCCAGGATTATCTGTGGCAGGTAGCAGGTATTGAACTGTATGTCTGATTCTGAAGGTAGGTCATCATAGTCCAGCTATCTGGTCTCTCTCTCTCTCTCTCTCTCTCTCTCTCTCTCTCTCTCTCTCTCTCTCTCCTGAAATATGACTCCCCAATTACTATGGTAATTTTAACACAGCAGAATTTAGAGTATGTATTATTCGATTGTCTATGACAGACATTGGCTGGCTTTTTATGAAACGTGTTTCTTCTTTTTTCAGAACACACAGCTAGACAATATTCCTCAACTTTCTTCGTAGTTAGGTATCATTTAGGGCTGATGTTTTTAGGAAGCGAATTTAGCTTTTCTACTCCCTGGTCCCCTGTCTGCTGGCTAAACACAGAGGACTCCATGGTCCTAGCAGAGAACTAGCATGGCAGAAAGGTCATGCAAAGACCCACCGCCAGTCTCTACTGCCTGTTTTGGATTTTACATGAATGCATTATTTATGCATGTTGTGCTTAACACCTTGTGTATTTTTGGGCTTGTTCATTATAGTAGTTAGAATTACCTTAACTAATGCACTCTAATTTGGGAATATCATTGGGATACTTTCCGACTAATACCTAGCATAAACATTACAGTTCTTTGAGTAACCTCTTAAAGGATTATATAGGATAGATGAGTAAAAGAGAAAGGTGAGTTAGATAATCTGATGAGTATGGTCGGAGAGTCTTTAAGAGGCTGAGCATTTGAGATATGGGGAAACTTCGGGTTGTCCTTAATTGCCATACTTCATGAACTTTTATTCATAACTGTGAAGCTTAGAAATCAAGCAGTGAGAAAGAGTTCAATGCTCCCTGTGACTACCCCTGCCATCTCCCTTGAATTCCTTTCTTACCACTCAGGCCTAGAACAAGATGGCTATTCTTCAGAGAATGAAAGCTGAGTGAGTCCAGCAATGTTTCTGTTTGATGTTTTTGGCAGTGATGATGAAAATTCTAGACTGAAACGATACTATATGCAGTCTGGACCAATTGCCTTATTAAAGTAGAATGGATTTCCTCTCTTTTTGCTGTCTGGATCAATTCTTGGAGGAGTTAGAGAATTTGGTCTCTCAATTGAAGCAACATATTGTACTGATAACATGTGAAAGTAAGTCTGATTGGACTCACCAGGCCTTTCCAACTCACTGCTCATGTGAGCATTAGGAGGGCTTTTGCAAAATAAATAGAGCTTGCCAAGGTCTGCTAAGAAGGGTTCCAGATTCCATTGACCAAAAATGGAATGTTTAATATTCCATAGTAAAAAAAAAAAAAAACAGGAATAAAAAAAAAACAGAACCATGGAATTCTGAGTCCCACCTGTTAAATTATTTGTCCTTCTAATAGAAGCAGGAATGAAAGGCGTATGTTTAACATCATTTTGGACCCATTTCCTATGGCGGAAAACCAAGGTAAACACATTTTTCCTGATGTAATTGTTGATATTAGTTCAGCTCATATGATGCAGGAATAGCTATGTGAACCATTTTACTTGGACCCATCCTTGGCTGGAGTTGGACATGCTACTGGGAAAGCCTGGAGCCTGTAGTCTGGGGGCCTGTATCTTTTAGGAAGCCCCCTGGTCCAAGCATTGCTGCTATGAAGGTGCCCATTGGGTTCCTGGCCTAAGTTCTCATTTCTTCTCCTGTGTGTTTGGGAATATTCATCTCAACTCCTTACTTGGATTAGTTCTTATTTCTTATTTGGCTTCTACTGGAGAATTATCATTCCCCTTATTTTGCATGGACACATATATGTGGTTCTATTGTAAATGCTGGAGATTTTTTCTCTTAGTTCTTTTTTATCTTTGGCTCTCTCTCTTCTTTCTGGACACCCTTTTTTTTGTCCCCTATGTTAATAACTCAGTGTGTCCCCCCCCCATTTTCTTTATGCTATATACTTATATACAAACATGTATACCCGTATATATTTTTACTATTTTTGTGTTATTTTTAACCCTCTTTTCTGTATATTTTCAGCTTGACATGAATTCCCAGGGTAGCATATGGGGTTGGTTCTCATGCTAGTCTCTCCAAACTTTTTTAGTCCGTGATGTGGTTTATTTCTCTATTCATTCTTTCCACAAATATTTTGTTTCAAGTTCTGTACTACCCATTGTAGGTATAAAGATGAACTGGATACAGATCCTGACCTCAGGGAGTTACAAGTTCCTGTACTTAGTGCAGTGAGAGAGGGCTCTGGAGGCCCAGACAAGGGGCATCTAGACCAATCTGGAGGGAGGGCCCTGTTAATACCACCGGGCTCATTGCTTCTCTAGAAGAACATGTTCCAAGTCCCAGTTGGGATAATTCAAAACCCACATGTCTGTCCCAGGTGCAGGGTGGGGAGGGGGCTCTGGCATGGAGGCAGGAGCAGCAGGGGCAGAATAGAGGGCTCTGCCTCAGGGGGTGGGACAATGGTGGCAACACAGAGTCCTGGACAACTGTGCTGCTGAAAGAGTCAGAGGGGCAACAACTGTTGAGTATGAATTCTTTCCAAGTCTGTATTTGTAAACGAGGTACCAGCACTGAGGATGTCGGTCCTGCATTGTCATTACTTCACATGCATGTCCTGGCCTCCCAACAGGACAGTAAGTACACAGAGAGCAGGAACTGTGCCTCCCATCTGTGATACCTTTCCCGGGGCACAGAGCACGATTCTGGTCATGGAGGCCTTCATCTATGAGTGCAGTGCCGCTGGCTGGAGGAATTAAAATAAAATTGTGAATGGACATTTACACATGAAGTTACATTTCTAATAGCCTTTTTAATGTTCTGTTTAACATCCTCACATCCTAGAAATGCTTATCTTTGCAGTATTTATAGTTCACAAAACATTTACCAGTACTTCCCTGGAACTTTAACATGAAATTTGGAGGCAGATATCAGTGTCAGCATTACAGTTTTATGTTAGTGCAGACACACTTGAAGCTCAGGCATTTAATCATCCAAGACAGCAGAGCTGTCCCTGGGAAGACTGGAACTCAAGCCTCAAGCCTTGTCCACTGTGACTTGATAATGACACAGAAGCGATTCTCTTGGCCCTGAGCTGGTGCAGGGCTCCTTCAGTTTTCATCAGCTTGGCCTGTGGGCTCGGGGCAGCATGAGTGGAAAGTTTACAAGTGTGGTGATGAAGGGCACCATTAGGGCTCCAGAGGGCCCTAGAGAGGACTTCCATGTTGCCAAACACCCGTTAAAGATCACAGTGCCAGGAACCCCACTGATGGCAAAGCCATCTGTCAGGCTAAACGTTGCCTGCCTCAGTTTTCTGTTTAAGCCAGAGATGCCTATAGGAGTGGAAGACATGAAGTGGAAGCCACCAATTAATATCACTGTAGTGTCGGTTGGATTATCAGTTACTCTCCTTTGGGATCTTAGGGAAAGGCTCCAATCCTAAAGTGATGTAGTTTGTTTTGTTTGCCTGTTTGCCATAGAAGACTTTGCTGCCTACTATGTGATTCAGGAGAGTAGACGAGTTGGCCACACTGTGGTGCGGCAGCGGAGGGGGACAATGGGGGAGCATAGGAAAGCTTTTCCTCTAGATCCTTGTGCTTCTAGCTGGGATGCTTTGAGGTCCATCTGATCCTGGGCAGCTCAGACATCACCCCCTTGTCTGAGGCTGCTCCGGTAGGAAGCAAAGCAGGATGAGGGCTTCCTTCCTATTGACCTTCCTGAGAAGGGGAGTGTCAGGAGGTAGGAAAGAGTGTAGCTGAGGCATGCTGTGGGAGAGGGACGCTGGGCTGCGTGGTGTGTGGTTACTCTGGGGGAAGCAATCCCTCTTGATTTGGGAAAAGGATGGCCTCCTGTGCTGAAGGACAGGTCCCCAGCATGGCAAGGTCTGTCTGGAGCCAGCATGATGGGTATGTCTGAAGGGTCGGGGGGCACCAGTGATCCTCAGCCCACTAGGGTCCTGTGGATACTCTCAGGCTGCTCTTCCATTTCTTGAATGAAAAACAAATAGTCATCGGTGCCGAAGTTCAAAGCCATGGTTCCTGTGTGTTCCTTAACATGATGCAGGTGGGCCTTCATTGGAAACACCTTCTGCTCCTCCAGCTCAGTTCTCATGAAAACAAACAGTGGTGCCCTTTGCCCAAGTTGGAAGAGGGGGCCGTGAAATCGCCATGAGCTTCCCGTGCATGCCCCGACTTGAATCAGGTCCTTCTGCAGGGCTGAAGACCTGCACATAATTGCAGAGTTCACCATGGGCAGCGAGCAGGGTCCCGTGGGCAGCGTATTTGTATAGGGCTCCTCCTGTAGCCATGCTGTGTGGGGAGAGGGATCAGGGCCCTTAGCACAGGCCACAGTGCAGCTATGACTTGGGGGGGGGGGTCTCCTCATCTCTGCTCTGGACAGATTTCACAATCCAGGCTTTGCATGATTCCCTCCTTCCCCTTCATATTACAACTGCTATTTGGACATGAAGTTCAGTATACTACCTTGGAGACAAGGGAAGGCACTGGAATCTGGAGCCTGACCCCCTGCATGTGAAAACTATCCATGTGACCTTGTGTGAGTCACTAAGCTTCTTCATCAGTGACTTGCAGGTCCTACTAGTACTTACCTTTTAAGGTTCTTTTGAGGATTGATACATACAAAGGACTAAGTGATGTCTGGCACTGAGTGAACACTCAGTGTTAGCTGTTACTATTAATAAAGAGAATCAATATGGGTTTTTTGTAATAGATTTTACTTATTAAGAGCAGTTTTAGGTTCACAGCAAATGTCCCATGTAGATTTCTGGGCCCAGGCTGGTGACAATGGGAGTCTTTAGGATCCTTGCTGTTGACCTGCCCTCCACTCAGAGGACAACTAGCCAGGCACATCACACTCCTCTGCCTTTGTTTGTACCTTTAATGCCAACAAATCCTAAAGCTCATATAGGGCGAGTCCCTAAATATTTAGTGAGGTTTTGCTCACTTTTCCTCAAAGCCTTGAGTTTTAAGAAATAAAACATAGAAAACACTACTACATCCAGAGATCATAGTTAATGCCGCAGTGGGTCAAATGAGAGCTTCTAAAGCATAAAAGCAAGGTGATAAAATCACTAATGATGTAAAGTAGGACATACTGACAGGAATTAATTTAAATTTAGGAAAAAGGCAAAATTACTGAGGGAATGAATAGAATTGCCAGAAATGTATGACAAAATTGGCAGATTACTCCTCATTGCATACAGAATTAAAGAGTGTGAAGTGATGATTGCAAACATTCATTTCTGAAAAATTTGTTTTAGATGATTCATTTGGACAAAGAAGCTACATTAAACACACACACACACTGGTAGGCAAGAATAACAGGAATGCATGCCTGAAAAATACATCTTACCTAATAATAGGCAAACATGTAAATTGACCATCTACGCGCACCAGCTAATCAGGAGAGTATGCAAATTAACCCAACAATGGCATTAGTCCAGCTGTGCATTAATTCTTGGGAAAATTGTGGAGATTCCTTCTGTTCATCTGTGATGTGAGGCCAGCCTTACTCAATGGGATCCAATGATCTTTCTCCTTCACTTGCTTTGACCTTGGGTAGGCCTCTTTAAGCTTTAAGGCCTCCACCTGACAATTCAGAATGAGGGATTTGGACCATGTGTTCTGAGAGGACCCTTATAATTCTTACCATTTCTGAGTTCAAACACTCCTATGCACCACCAGTCCCCAAACCACTCACATATAACTTTGTTGGTCACATTCTCTTTGGTTCTTTCTACCAGCCAGGGATCATTTTAATCATGAAGCCACCAGTCCCTAAACCACCAAAGTGACAGTCAAGGCAGGACACAGAGATGCTTCTGGTTATGAACAAGAGGCGGCCCTATAGTTAGGTAGTGAAAGTAACAGAAGCTATCCCAACAGTAATCCTATAAACTCTAATAACTTCCATAATAAACCATAAAGGCTGAGTTGCTCTGTACTCTTCCATGCCCAGCCTTCAGGTTGCCATTTTGCCATTTTCTGATTGTTTTACCTTCTAAACCTGTCCTTAATGTTCACTGTAACCAATTTTTACCCAGTAAAACCATTTACCACTGTGTGTGCATGTGTCCTACTATATATCTCTTTTTCGAGGTAATGTTGAATTATGTTGGTACAAGTTTATGACCATTTCCATCTTGATGATTTGATTTAGAAAGCACAATGTTTTTGCTATCTGTAGGCTGACCCACTTTATCCCTCTCTTTAAGTAGGCTGAACATATGGGTGCCTGAAAAGCAATTACTTTTAATTTTTCATTTTCTTTTTATGGAAGCATCTGGTGCAATTCGCTTGTCATTTATGTTGCATGCTTATGTCTGAAGGGAGAAAGAAGACTGGGTTCTGGTGGTAGATAGTGAGGTACTCATGTTTGCAAAGAAGGCATTGTGCTTGCTTCATATTGAGTTGCTGTTTACAAATGATGTCCTTTTGTTTTAAAATGACCTTGAGAAGTGGGTGGAAATGATGATCCCTATGGAGCATATGAGAAAACAAAAGCCTAGAGAGTTAAATTAACACATCAAGGTCTTGCCTGAGTATCTGGGTATGTAGACATGAGCCCGCACTGAATAATTTGTCCTGAACCTCCTCTTTCCCAGGAAAGCCCTTCCTAATGTAATATATCCTGAAGGGCAGTCTCTGGGCTGAAGTAACCTGAGAGGAGATGGCAGTCTTCCAAGAAGTTGCTGATCTCCTTAGGTCTCAAGTTCCTTGCCTGTGCGAATGTGAAGGCAAATGGGGTGGGATATTGCAACACCGGGTTATCACTCACATGCTTACTTGGGAAAATGTCTCCCGTACACAGATTAATTAAAAACCGATCCTTTGGAATTCTGTGCCTTGGAGTGAATTATGAGTGGTTTCTGTGAAGTTTTTTGTGGTTGCTAACTGGAAACTGTAGAGGAGTGAAGTGGGCAGCACAGCTGCATTGTAAGAATGCAGGTTGTTTTTAATTAATGCCATATGAAGCATCCAACCACAGCATTTTCCCCCGGTTTGATGATGTCTGTGGTCATTGTAACCTAGAATTCTCCAAATTACTCCCATGTTGTGCTAGATGCAGCAATGATTGAGTCCTACTTGCTGGGGGCAGTTGGGATAATAGAAACCTCATTGGTCTGTGGAGGAGGCATGGACAGCAAGTTGGGGGTAAAAAGGTAAAATCTGATTCCAGGTTGGTTCCAGAGCCAGTTCCGTCCACCTGGCAGGAAGCAGGGAGTAAGAATTTATTCTTTGCAACTCAGCTAACCAGTCCTTATTGCTTGGACAAAGCTAGCATGGCTTCGCTTCATGTGGCCAGGCTATGCTGGAGCCTAGGCACAAGAGCACCAGCCATCATTATCCTTTTCAGAGGAGTCCACAAGGCACAAGGACAGCCAGTGTCCAAAGCATAGGGGCTCGTGATCCTGCAGCTGCTGCTCTTGCCTCCAGGAGGACACCACAGTCTTGCAGTGATAGTTTGACATGAATTTAAGGTAGAAAGGGGAGTCAATCTTGATGTCATGCATTTATTACTGAAAAGTAGGACATCAAGGAATAGGGACAGTTGTGTAATCGTTATACCCGCAGTAAAACCTCACTGATTTGAGTCACTGGAGTGGGATTGGTCTGGTTATAAAATATTTAACAAAAAGTGCATCTTGATCAATTTAAGATGCATTCAGGGTTATATAGGTGAAATATATATTAAAAAGCATACTACCTGAGTGTAAAAAGTCCTTCTCAATGCTTGACAATTTATCTTTATGGAGGTGAAACATATGTCATGCTAGCTAATTTACATGATTAATTTACTTTTCAAGCAGCTATCACAGAGATAAAATCTAGCCTGACTTATGCCCAAATTATCAGAAATTTCAATTAGGGAATCTGGATCAGGTACAAAATTGTATTTGATGAAAAGAAGGTTTAATCTGAATGGAGTCCAGACATAGGGCTCTGGAATCAATATAGGCATGCGATTCAGTTCATAAATATGTAATGACATCTACTATGTACTCAGTGTGAGGGTGTGAAGCAAACACGCCTTTGTAGACAATGCATGTAACTGTCATGAAAGGCACCCATGGTTAGTGTGAATAGAGATTAGGGTAGAGATTAGGATGATGGGCGAGTCTGGGATGCTAGACTGAAGAGAGAATGAGGAGCCATGGGAAGTTTTTGAGCAGGGGAATAACATGGCCAGAGCTATGTTTTAAGGGTAGCCACACATATGCTATTTTGAAGATGTAGGTAGAGAACTGCTGCAGAGTTTGAATGAGAAGTATAGTCCAAGAATTATAAACTATGGCAATTAATTGATGTGAAGAAGAAAAACATCTCAGAAGGGGTGTAGCAACATCCATCCCGGGAGACGTGGCATGAGGTTAATGGGGTCAGTCAGTGGAAGGGGCCACTTTGAAGATTGAGTTTTGGACAGTGGCTTTGGACATTTGACTGGGAACCCTTTTGGATTATTCAGCAGAAGGTGTTGAATTAGTATATGGTCTTAAATTTGATGAGGCTGGATTTAAATGCTAAATCTGAGAATCAGCTGCATGCAGGTGCGATCTAACTGTGGGTATTGGATCAAGGTAGAGTGGATACAAGCAAAGAACTGATGTCTGGACCTTGGGTGATGAATTCTTTGGTTAGGAAATGACCCATGTGATCTGTGTATTCTCTGTACCTCCAACTCTAGGGAGTATGAGTCCTTGCTGAAGTGGCTGAGGATAACGGCGGGCAACTGAGTTTTCTTGCAAAGAATTACATAGTTACACTGTGCAGTCAGTGACTAGATTTCTGCTCTGCTGACAGGTTATCTTTAAACGCTAATAAAAATGATCCTCTTGGTCATCCCAGTCTTCGGTTTCCTTCTTTTTGGCTGTCATAAATGCACTTTTGCCTCTTGACTTACTGTTAGAAATTTCCTGTGTAGTTTGTGTAGCATTAGGGGGTCAGGTTTTGGGATTTGAAACCCAAACAAATCTTTTGCTGCTTCCTACAGTACACTTAAATTAATTTAGGGGTCAGAGGACATCCTGTGAAAATATTGAGAACAGCCCCGCCTTTATTTCTACACAGATCCAAAAGGAAATCACATTTGCACAGCATGAAGCTCATTTTTAGAGTATCCCAATTATATTATTGATTGAGAACATTGATCTATCAATCTCAGAATCAATTTCTGAAATAAATATTTGAAAAGATAAGCATGTTTAACTTTGCAAGTTACCGAATGTGATGCAGTACAGCAAAACTATGAACCCAGAACAAGAATTAACATCAACAAAATGAGATAATCTTACTGAAAACAATTTATTTAAACTAATGTTTACCAAGTGCTCATTAAGGGAAAGCATAAAGCACGACGGGGATGTGGGTGGATGTTCTAAGAAATCAGATATGATTCCTGTTCCCAGGGAGAGTAGACATTGATGGGTGAGCTTATTTATAAAGATAACAATAGCAGGGACTACAATAGACTGACTATAATTCAAAATAAAATGAAATAAGTAATGAGCTGAGACAAAGCAGCACCAAGTATGAAGAGGTGGTTTAGTTCTGGAAAGAGAATCAGAAATGTTGTTTGTTTGCTTTTTTTCCCCAGACAAGGAGGCATTTGAACTACATCTTTGAGGATAATACTTGTAAGCATGATGGTGGGTAGTTGTGGTGGTGATGATGATGGTGATGACAGATGACTCTGAAGATAAAGAAGAGTTCCCAGTCCTTGAATGCCGATGGTTTACCTGACTCTATATTATTTGCCAAACAGACTCTGTGTTAATGTTTCAGTGGGTAAAGTGGAAGGAGGGGATTTCAGATGGCAAAAAAGCCTGAGAAGAAACATGTGTTTGCGTGTGCAGAATAGTGTGTTCAAGGCCCAGGGTTACATGGAGGGCTGCAGTAGAGGGAAGATAGGAAGAGGAGCAGGGATCAGATGAGCAAAGAGCTCCAAATTCTCTCTGAGTCACACCTAAAGCTCTCTGGATACTTGTGTGGGAAGCTGACCCCATTAAGCTTAGCAGGACAGGCTTGTGGTATGTGCACCTCTCCTCTTAAACCCTGGGACACATTCCCTGGAACTGCATGGCCTGCAGCAGAACTTTCTCCTGAGGTTTATGAAGGAGAGGCCTTGAACCTAGGCTTTTGATGACTCCAGGAAAGATGACTTTGGTGCGGGCCCAGCAGGCATCATTAACAAAGGATGGCCAGTGCATCATAGACCAAGGAAGACAAGGGTGATGCTTTCTTAGATGAGGAATTCTTTTCCACTATAATCCACATGTCTCCTAACGCATCTGGACTTCCTCGACTTCTAAATAGGAATTCCACAATATGCCTGAAATAACCTCCAGGCACCTCAATGATTTGCTAACAAAGAATACTTTTTATTACTTTAAAATTGGACCGATTCTACAGTCTATGGCTCAGTGGGGGAGAAAAGAACGCTTATTCATACTAAAGGTGTCTTTATGGGAAAAAATTCAGAGAATTCTGATAGCTCTGAAAGAGAAAGAGAAACAGAAAAATAATGACTCCTGGAAAGGATATTATATGTTTTAAAACAAGTTGAAATATCTCAGAGATATCAGTTGTGGTGTTTTTTCTTGAAAGTATGTGGTCATTTGGGGAATGAAGAGGGAACATCTGTGTGTGGCAGGAGGGTCCAATCGGCTTGATAGCTCAGTACTCCAGTCCAGTTGGGCTGAGTCCAATTGAGATTAGAAAGGAACAGAAAGGTTTGTCTGTAGAACAATTAGTGGGATGTGAGGAATATTTAGTTCTGGTTGTCAGTTTTGGTAAATCTTAAGCAAAATCATGAACCAACAATGACAACATAAACATAACAGAACCTTTAAAAAAACCCATATCTGTGTTTTTACTAGCCTTCAGAGGCAGAAACATCAAGTATTTGGGACTCAGTTTTCTGACTCATGATGCAAAGAACACTTGCTCTCAGATGTTGAATTTATATTTCTCTCTGGTGTCCCTGGGTATCCTGGGAGCAGAGACACATTCAGCTGCAGGGACCAGACCAGTTTCCTGAGTTTCCAGGCTTCCATGAGGTTTGGTTTTTAATGAAAATGATTATCTTAAAAATTCCAGAGATTTCTAGGCAAGCTGTTAACATGAGAACCGACATTTAACTATTCCCTCTCAAATTCACTTTCGAACAAGTAACAGAATATATTAAAAATGGAAAAAGAAATCTCCATTGAGATGATGAACATGCTAGACACTTGGAGAATTTTGTTAGAGGCCATGTCCATGGGACCAAATGCAGCAAGCATACGGTGGAATGACCAAACCAACTGTGAGAATGTTGAAATACTTCCATGTTTATTGGTAGAAAGCCACTTCCCAGAGCCTCTGGAGTGCTCTCATGCTGTCCAGGTGGATCCCTCCTCTGGGAACCCTTCAGTTTCCCCACAATTCAGCAACTGCTAGGATTAAGCGGGGCGGGAGAGGTCTCCAGAATCTGATGTCAGTAGCCATTGTGATAGCCACTAATTGTGTGCTAGGCAATGACTTGCTTGTTAAATATTTAGAATGCCAGCACTGTTGATTTGTCAGCTGAGATGGTGTATGAGGAAAGTATTGTCAATTAGTGTTTATCTTCTCAAAATAGCATTCCTTTCTTTTTGGGACCTGCTCCTTTCCCACAACAACCATGTGGTTCTGATGAGGAATGGGAAAGAGCACTCATTGCCCTGGCTTTAGTGATTGGTTCTGGGATGAACAGATACCTCAAGCCATGTCAGTCAGATCGTTTATTATTATTATTATTATTATTATTATTATTATTACTACTACTAGAGGCCCGGTGCACGGATTCGTGCACTGGTGGGGTGCCTTGGCCTGGCCTGCAGGAATTGGGTTGAAACTGGCTCTCTGACATCCCCCAAGGGGTCCTGGATTGCGAGAGGGCAGTTCTCAGGTGATGCACCTCGGAATCAGGCTCCCTTCTCTCTGGTTTCGGGTACATCACCCAAGAACCACTGCTGCCAAGTGACCGCATCTCAGTGGCTCCTGCATTGAACATCTGCCCTCTGATGGTCAGTGTGCATCATAGCTACTGGCCAGTAGCCTGGTCGGCTGGTTGTTTAGGCGTGTGTGTGTGTGTGTGTGTGTGTGTGTGTATATATATATATATATATATATATATATATATAATTTTTATGTTTTTTATTGATTTCAGAGATGAAGGGAGAGGGAGAGAGACACAGAAGCATGAATGATGAGAGAGAATCATTGATTCTCACCCACAACCGGGAATTGAGCCGCAACCTGGGCATATGCCCTGACCAGGATTCGAACCCTGATCTCCTGGTTCATAGGTTGATGCTCAATCACTAAGCCATGCCAGCTGGACTATTATTATTTTTTTTTTAATGGGAGTTGCCACTCTTAAGTTAGAAAGTAGAAGTCTCCACAACATGACCTGCCACATGGGGGAACTTGTCTAAGGGAAAGAAAAGTACAGAAGGGGGAGCAGAGACAGATAGAGATCCTGTGGAAGTCCTCAGGGTGCTGAGTCCCTGAGTCCATTTGCTTATGAAACTCCCCATCTATCTCATCCTTTTTGCTCTTTATTATCCCCTTGATAGGGTGTAATTTGGATTATTGTTACTTTCAACCAGAGTCTTGATTTAAGACAGGAAGTAGATGAGAGCTAATCCCGTGAGTAGTCTGGGTGGAGAGGGAGCAGAGCAGCGAGGCACTCCTTGGGGAGATGGTGTTGGTTCCTCATTAGCAGTAGAAGAAAGCCCAGAGCTTCTGTAGTTCCTGGCGGAAGTGGTCACACCCACCCGACACCTGGCCAGGGCATCCTGTCTTCACCATCTGTGCTGAGATGAAGGTCTCAGCTATCATTCAGGTGTGACTCTATCTACTTCCTGACCCCACCTGCTCAGGATGCTCAATCCATTGTTTGGTTGAGCTTTTTTTCTGTTTTGGTCTCTTGAACCTGTACGGAATTTCTCCTGTTAAATTTTCCACCAAGAGAGTGCAGACCAGTTTCTCACAAATCAACTTCTATCCTACCTGAATGGGAGGAGCCAATGCCAGGAGACATCATCACACTAATTGTGTGCTAGACACTGTAATGTGCTCATGTCACCTTGTGTAATCCATGCAACAAGTTTATGAGGTTTTCCAACTATTTCATGGATACAGAAACTGAGGTGAGAAGAGGTCATGGAGCAAACAAGTGGTGGAGAAAGCATTTGAACCCAGGCAGCCTGGCTACTAACTGTGGGCAACACTATGAATAAAGGAGGAGACAATGCTCCCAAGAGAGCTCTGAGATTCGGGGGCTTCGTCATCCCCAAAGCCTCCATGCTAACCTCGCCCATTCTGCTGCCTTCCCCATAACCCTCCTTAATGCAGTCTGAGCTGAATTTTTGGCCACTTTCCACTTTGAACCAATAAGTCTTGACTAAGGAGCAACTAGGAGGAGACCGAGGAAGACCTCCCTGAATGCTTCAGGTGGAGCAGTGAGTACCATCCACAAGGGGAAATGAGCGATTTCTGTGAGGTCATGAGACAGGACAACACCGCAGACCTTCGAGAGCTTTCTGCATGTCAGGAGGCGGCTGCCAAAGACCCTGGCAATTCAGAACTGCTTTCTCTGAAATAACTCCACTGTAAGAAAAATCAGAACATTTGAGAGAGTATTTGGTGAATATTCTTAAACTCGGTGGGGATCAGGGGCTGTGGACTACATCAGGAAAGGGGCAAGTCCAGCCAGGTATGTACCTTATCTGGGGGAAGTGCTTTATCAAAAATTTAAAATTAATTTTGCCACAGCAAGTAGTTAGCCTAATGTTGTAAAATACAATTAATGAGAAGACAAGAGCTGGAACAAGTCTTCTGGAACTCTAAGGAAAAACTGAAAAGAAAATGATAAGAAATTGAAAAGATGTGGGAAATAGATCATGGAGAAGAAACTCTGCACAGTAAGAATGCTTAAAGGAGAAACATTAAGTATGTAGCAGGGAAGAAAATAAAAGAAATAGGAGAAACTCCTTGGTTGAAAGAGATGGCAAGAAAAAGAAAAAAAAAGTATGCAATAGTATGACAGAAATAAGAATGAATATAACAGATTTGCATTGCCAGGGGAAAAATCACTCAGGTTGGTTTAAATTAAACTGAATGTTAATAAGAGACCATTCAAGGCAAAAATAACAAGAAAGGATTTAAAAATTAAAATGATATGCAACAATGTATCAGGGAGATAAACCAAAAGAAATCAGGTGGCTGATATTGATATCAGATAAAGTAGAAACTAAGGCCAAAAGCATTTAGGGTGGTGGTGGTGTGTGTGTGTCCCAAAGGGTAATTCTATATTGGCCAATGGACCAATTCATAATGAAAACATGCAGTCAGGAATGTGTGTGTTATGAATAACATAGCATTCACATAGATAGCGCTAATACTTATAAACCTGAGGAAACATCAACAATAAGACAATTGTGCTCTTAGACATAACCCTACCAATGCCTAATAGTTTAGGAAATAATAAAAAATATAACAGGAAGCCATGAATTAGGACAAAGAGGTCTGGGTTAATAAACAACCTTGAAATTCTACATTAGCAATCCCCTTTATGTCCTTACAGATAAAGTTCCTTCTTTGCAAGTATCTTTGGGTCACTTTCAATATTGAGTTATTCCTCTTCTATGCTGCAAAGAATATCTCAATAGAAAACATTGTACTGACCACAATGTCTGACCAAAAAGCTGTAATAAAAAGTAACTAATCAATGTTCAGTCATTGGATGGGGCCCTATGTGAACCCCCAGCCTTTCCACTCAGGCAATCACGGCCTTGCCTTTGAAGACAGGCAGTATGTATTCTGTGCTGTTGCTGTTAGACTTTCCACAACAAGAGGATCAACATGAAATAATATCCCCCAGCAGGGGACCATCGAAATTTACTGCAGGCAACTTCATGTTAGTTTTTGGAAAGAAAGAGATCAATCAAATGATTAAGAAAAGAACAAGAACAATGGAGTTAGAAAGATTCTTCAGCCATCATCCTGCCCAATTCTCTCCTCTTACAGATGAAGGCATGGAGAACAGGGACAGAGATCTCTAGTAAGAATTCCTGTGGAGCCCAGCTGGTGTGGCTCAGTGGTTGAGCATCAACCTATGAATCTGGAGGTCATGGTTCAATTCCTGGTCAGGGCACATGCCCCGGTTGGGGGGTTTATCTCCAGTAGGGGGCCTGCAGGAGGCAGCTGATCAATGATTCTCTCTCATCATTGATGTTTCTCTCTCTCTCCCTTGTCTGAAATCAACCTACATATATAAAAGCCTAAGTAACCATTATGACTGGTCAACTGGTCGCTATGACACACTGACCACCAGGGGGCAGACGCTCAGTGCAGGAGCTGCTCCCTGGGGTGGTCAGTGCTCTCCCACAGCAAACCTCAACGGTCCCTCCCCCCTGCCAGCGGGCCCCGATTGGCCACAATCGAGGCTGGCCAGCCAACCGCCCTACCCCAATCAGCCCGATCAGGACTGTGAGATAGGCCCTGATTGCTGGCCAGGCTGGAGGGACCTCACCTGTGCATGAGTTTGTGCACTGGACCTCTAGTAAAAATATATTTAAAAACAAAAAAAGAATTCCTGTGGATTTGTCCCAGGTTGTGCAGCAAACAAAATCTGGCTGGGGCCCAAGTCTCCTGGTTAGGCCACAGCTCTGTGCCTTTCTGCTGCTCTCCAAGTTTCTCCTCAAGCAAGTCCTGGGGCCGACATTGCACGTGTGGGCTGTGGGCTCAGTTCCAGCTGGAGTGACCCTGGTGTGCTCACTCGCCTGCAGAGCCGAGGCTGCCTGCTCCCAGGGGACTCCTCGGCTGCTGGCCTCTGCTCCTCTTGTGAGGAGAGCCTGAGCAATGTGGTTGCTATTACCCAAATCGCAGGCTTCCCACCTCTGCCAGGTAACCTGCGAAACAACCTCTGACCTCATTAAATGCAGAAATCACTGAACTGTAAGCGTGCTTTGGGGGGTTTTCTGGAACGCTCTCATGACCTCTTTTTGTCAAGGCTCATTTTGTTTCTCCCCACCTCCTGCAGCATCTGACTAGTCTCCCTCCTTTATCTCCTCTCTCACAGGCTCCCAGGATAGGTCGCACCCTCTGCCTCCTCTCTTTGCATGGTGCTTCTGAGCCACACCAGGTGGGCAGCTGTTTTTCCATATCATCCGGCCAACCCGTGTTTTCTCACCTGTTGTCCGGCTGGACTGCAGTTGGAGACCAGGTCTCATTAGCGGAGTGGAGAGAGCAGAGATGTAAAAGCTGGGCTGCTCTTTGAGACTGCTGAACCAACTGCTTCGGGGGTGGGAGACCTTGTTCCCAGCCATGAACTTATGAACTGAGGGTTGTATGAAATCCAGTCCTCATTGTTGTTATAGTGTAATCCTCTCTCGGTTATCCTCCCAACCGTTCCGTAACAGGTTCACTTCTTCCTCCCTTTCGCTGTCAGGGGCTCTGGCATCAAGGCGTGGGCATCTCATCTCCAGATCCCGGCTCCTGGTAAGATGCCAGGGGCCAAAGCCTGGTGGAGGCCAGCTTAGCCTCTGAACTCTCAGCTGTGACTGGGGGGATAATTGCAGAGCCCCTGTGGGGTAGAGGTAGGGGGATGTCTCCTGAAATAATGTCCTCTCAACTTCTCACATCTTTGTGAAACTTCAGGGAAACAATGAAAAGCAAAGGATTTTAGGACAAGAAGAGGTCTTAGCCATCACCCACTCCAGACTCCCTATTTCAATTTTCCATTGCTACATCACCCATCTCCCCAGAAGGTGCTGGCTAAATAACCACCAACATTTATTTGCTCATGATTGTGCGATGTAGTGGGATGTGGTGATGTGTCACTTTCTGTGCCAGGTGGGATTGGCTGGGAGCCTTGGTTCCCCTCCATGTGGTCATTCTCGCCCCATGTGGTCACTCACCATTTTATTGTCAACCTGAGTGTTTGTATGCAAGCTGGCTTCTGAGAGACAGAAAGCATTCTGTTGGTTAAAGCAAGTCAGAGGGCAGCTGGGCATTTAAAGGAGAGGAAGCAGACTTCATCTCTTGGTGGGAGGAGTGCATGAGGTTGCAGGAATGGAGGAGATGTGTGGCACCATCTCACAGATGACCCACCACACTCCGTGCTGGACAGAGCTGTGATTGGGCTCCTGCAACAATGAGTGACCCAATGAATGGTCAACATGGTTGGGGCTCCTGCTCCCAGAAGAAAATAGCTCACTTTTCCTACTTTTGAGGAAAGAATTGAAGTTCCCTTTAAGACTAATATGAAAATATTAGGAAGTGAGAGGGGAGCAGAGATGAGAAATTGGGGTGAGGTGGGAAGGGAACATGTATTTTGAGTTCTGCCAGGCACCACTCTGACCTATCAAATAAGCCAAGTTCATGTTTCTATTTGGATTTTGCTAAAAATCCCGGGGCTGCTTTTTATGTTTGTTGAGTGACTATTGGTTGCCACATCTCCCTAAGTCTATTTTTGATCTGGAAATGTGTTCAATGAACATAGGAAACATGAAGCACTGAGGCTTTCTGTCCCACACTGAGAGGTGATAACATGAGCATGATACTTGGACTGGAAAGAGTGGTAGAAAGGCCGGAGAGGAAATTCCATGCTGAAACACCCTGGAGCAGCACAGTCTGTGAATGCTGTGAAATCTGCCTTCAGTCAGGGTGGCCTTGGAGCTCCCTGAGGATGTGCTAAAGGTCTCTGGCCATTTCTCTTTTCTCTCTGTTCATTGGGAAGAGGTCCTGTAGAGAATTGCTGGGGTTGCTTTGAGAATTATGTTTTGTGGTGTGCATTGCATTTTATATATTTTTCTAAACTTTGCTTCTGGTCTTGGGGGGGAAAAGGCATCTGAAGAAATGGGCTAGGCTTGGAGTAAGGAGGAGAGGTTGAGGCACTGCTCCCTGGTGTTGGCTCAGGGCTTGGGGTCTCCTGTGTACCTAGTCTGGGGATGAGGCTCCCACTTATGCCTGTTTCACAGGCTTCTTGGTAGCAGCAATGCATTTGCATGTGTAATACATAGTCTCCCAGACTGGCTTACATCAAGTTCAAGCCTCATTACACTATTATTCACATAATTGATTCCAAGACCTTGAAATCAATAACTAGATAAACTCTTTTGGTTTAAATATTGTTCAGTGCAGTACCTCGAGGAATTATTTAATTTGGGGCTTTATAAAGAAAGTGTAAGAATTTATTTAGTTTATGTTGAATATTTGACAAAGGACTTTAAAAATATATTTCAGACTTTAGGAAGGGAGAGGGAGAGAGAGAGAGAAACATCAGTAATGAGAGAATCATTGATTGGCTGCCTCATGTACCCCCCGCCCCCCTTCCTGGGGATTGATCCCGCAACACTAGCATGTGCCCTGACTGGGAATTGAACCTTGACTTCCTGGTTCATAGGTCTATGCTTAACCACTGAACCACACTGGCCAGATGACAAAGGACTTTTTGATTATCACTTTAATATCTCAATCTTTGAGTGCATGAAGATCTGCTATGAAACAATACTTGCAGAATTCTTAAGGTGGTATGCCCATAGTAAAGTTTTAAAATGGTTCCCCAGTTGAAAAATTGGGGAGGTGATGGTTGTAAATAAGATAGATGAAGTAATAATGACTAATGTTTACCTTACTGTGGTGGTCTTACTGTTTGTATTAGTTTCCCATTGCTGCTATCACAAATTATCATTAATGTAGTGGCTTAAAACAGCACAAACTTATTCTCTTATAGTTCTGGAAGTCAGAAGTATAAAATGGGTCAGCAGGGATGTCCTCCAATGGAGACCCTGGAGAAGAATCCATTGCTGACTTTTCCAGCTGATAAGGCTGCCTGCACTCCTTGGCTTGTGGTCACACATCACTCCAGCCTCTGCTGCTGTCATCACGTCTCTCTCTTATGAGGATCCTTGTTAATACCTTGGGCCGACCTAGATAATACAGGATAATCTTTGCATTGTAAGATCATTAACTTAATTACACCCGTGAAGGCAAGGCTCTTGCTATTTAAGGGACATTATTCTCACATAGTATTAATGGCAAGTGTTTATACAGTCTGTTGTTTCTTTCAATAGGAAAAGTGGCATTAGTGTAATGGTGATTTTTAACTGAACATTTTAGTGTTTTGTTTTTTTTTAAAAGGGGGCAAGCTTGTCCCAAAGAGAAAAACTTTGTGAAATATGAAGATTTTAATTAAAAAACTGAAATTCCCACAGAATGCTTTATTTTAGAGCAAAATGCGACTGATATGAGGGCTGTAAATATCAATACACTTTATTTTGTTTTAAGCTTTTATTTTATTTCTTTTGGGGAGCTATAAGGTCAAATAGAGAACCTGCAAACAGATTTCCCCTACTGTTAAAAACAACATATTAACTGATGAAGAGAGTTTACATCTTGGATTATGAATTTCATTTTGATGAAACTGATCTCTGTTTATATGCAATCTATATCTCAAAAGCAGAAATTAAATTAAAAATTTAAGATGGAAAGGATGGAATGCTTTGATGCCAGTAGCAAATACCAGTGGCAATTTAACAACTCTATTTGTATAATATTAACTAATTGTTACTATTTTTGTCAGTTCTCTGGTTAAAATTTCACATGTGAGTGGTCTGCCCTTAACCTATTTTCCCCAAAGCCCTGCTGCTTTTAATGTGTGGTTTTCTGAAATGTGAGTCTATCAGGAACATGTATGTGACATTATAACAGAAATAGCTTCATTTGCATTTCAAAGCCACAGTTAATCCACCTCACAGTAATAGACAGATACTGTTTCAATAATAATCATCAATTTTGTTTTTCCTGAAAAGTCCCATCAGAGGAGGATACTGATCTCAGAATGGGAGAGCATTTAGGAAATTTGGAAGGATTTGGAAAAGTTTTGGTGTAGATTGCATTTGATGTAATTGGAAGAAATGAATAGGCATGACTTAGGTAAGAAAGAATGGAATGAAGATTCAGAAAGAGGGTCCAACACTCAACAGATATTTGTTGCCTTGGTTCATGAATTTCATAGGAAGCATACGTTTGTCTGCTCACAGCCAAAGGCTTTGGTGCTGGCCTTGTTTGTTGTAGTCATTTAGCATCTTGTTGGGAGCACTGGAAACCTCCAGGATGACAGCAATCCTTTCCTTGGGGAAATTATGCACCAGGCCAGTGTCTCCCCATCTCCACTTGGCTCTCTAGCACTCACCTGCTAGGTGAGGAGAAATGATTTAGAAAAAGCCACCTTCAGCACAAATGAAGTAGATCATTTAGGCTGCCTGCATGAGACAAGCTCTGGGAAGGAATTTCGGCTCCTTCCATTTGTGCAAGAGCAATTTCCTTTTAAGTTCAGAATCGCTTATTCCTAAACCAAGACAGAGGGAGAAGGGAGGAGAGGGGGAGAGAGAGAGAGAGAGAGAGGGAGAGAGAGAGAGAGAGAGAGAGAGAGAGAGAGAGAGAGAGAGAGAGAGAGAGAGAGAGAGAAAGAGGCTCAGACTTTGCTTGTAACCCTTCGGATTTATTTGGGGTGAGTTAGCACGAACTGGGCATGGGAAATGATGCCAGGCACACAGACCCCGCACATCAAGGTGGGAGCAGGCATTGGCCCAGCACCTCCCGCCTGCCTTAGTTTTGAAAAGAGGAGCTAAGAGGGCAAAAGGAGGTGAACCTTTGCTATGCAGAGAGACAAGTCAGACAATGTGAGTTTTAATTGAAATCATATCCCCAGCATTTTACTTTTCAAAAGCTGTTAGCGTGACAGAGGTTGCATTTTCTTGTGACTACTGTTATTACTGTCATGCTGACTGCTGTGGGCCGGGGCTGAAGGTTACATGTGGGCCCTGACGACGCTGGGCTGTGGGAGGGGCTGGCAGAAGGAGCCGCAGCCTGCCGAGGCTCCCCGGGAACCAGCTTCTGGCCGCGCTGCCTCTGGCTGAGGGATCCCTCGCTCTGGACCCCATCATCCTCTCCAGCACCTGGTGGGGATGCTGCCGTGTGTCCCCCGCCCCTTCCCACACAGACCTCTTGGATCCTCAGCATCTTGTCCACTGTAGGGGCTGCAGTGAACTGTGTGGCTCGTGGGGCACACAGGCAAGTCTGCTCTGAGATCTCTGCCAGAGCTAGCGAATCCTCAGGGCGCCCAGGGCCTCCTTCTGAGAAGGGTCATCGCTTAAAGGCTCCCAACCGTGACTCTGCGTTTGAATGTCCCGGGGAATCTCCCTAAAATGCAGGTGCTGAGTCAGGGGGTTTCATATGGGGCTTAAGCTTCTGTAGCGTTAACCAGCTCCCAGGTGATGCCAATGCCGCGTTTGGCTAGCAGGCGCTCAGCTGGCGCCGGGTTGGAGGAGGCTTCTAAGCTGCGTATTTTTTTAGAAAGAAAATCCAAGGAGCATAAACTCCAAGGGGCCCTCTCTCTGTGCCTCGTCCTGGGCCTTGGCGCTGCGTGGGACAAAACCTGAGAGGAGGAGAAATCTAATGCCACCGCCTGCCCGGGAGAGCTCAGGCTCGCAGGGGTTGTCGGGAAGACAGGACCCACGCAGGCAGCCGTCAATCAGGTGTTCGAGCTCATTGCTGCTGAAGCGCCCACCGGGGTACCAACTGCGAGCGCTGGGCCATGCGAAGCAGCCGGCTGTCCGAGGCGGTTTGGAGATCCTGCTTCAAAGTAAGATTTCTCTTTTCTTAATAAGAGAAGCTCCTCTTGTTGCAGAAGGCATCCCTTGTCAGCTCACTCGCTTGCTGTTACACATGTCTAGGTGCGCAATTTGACTTTGGTTCACGGTACAGCAGAAACACAATGTACCCTCTCATTTGTTTAGCATCATTTTAATGAGCAATTGTTACATGGAAAGCTCTGTGGTAAATTAAAGGGATTTGTGTATCCTATATTATATGAGGTCTCAATAGAAATAGTACATTTTTCCAAAGATGAAAAACACACACACACAGAGTGAGGCTGTTCAGAGGCAATGTGGTCAGTGCAGAGGAGGCGTGTGGAGGGCAGCGCGCTCTCCTGCCCGGACCCCTCCTACTCGCCGTCACCCACGTTTCCAGCGGTTCCTTTTGCAAACGTAGTGACCGGCAGAGAGAAAGGGCTCCCTGCCTTTACCTGGAGCGTGCACGGCCCAGCGTGGGCATCCTGGGAGGTGACCCATCACCCAGGAGTAATTCGGGCAACCGCCCCCAGGGCCCACTGCACCTCTTGGTCGTGGTCCGGGGGTCTCCGCAGGCCCTGCGCCCACAGAACGGAGAGGTCGGCTCCACCTTTCCGAGCAGGTGGATGCAATTTAACTAACATGGCGGCCCGGTTGTAGAGAAATTGACTTCTCGTGAAAATACTGAACTAAGGGATTTCTGCTGATTTCTTTAACTCCCACCCTAGGCAGCAATAGAATTTCCTAATGCCAATTCAGGACACACACACAAAAAAGTAATTCTCTATCAAGCTTGAGTGGGCTGTTTTGATAATCTCTCAAAAAGAGCTCTTCTATCCGGCCGTCTAACCACTGTGCGTACACCTGAAACTAATACAAAATAATATTGAACATAAACAGTAATTTAAAAAAATTAAAAATGAAGCCATATATATATATATATCAGAGGGAAAGAGGAGTTGGAAAAAGGGGGGAAAGGGGACGGAAAGAGACTTTGCTTGGGGTGATGGATGCACCATGCAGTGTACAGATGCTATTTTGTTGAGTTGTACACTTGAAACCTATATGGTTTTGTGAGCCAGTGTCACCCCCGATAAAGAAACAATCAAAAAATAAACATACTTCCTGCTCTAATATGAGGTGGGGGAGGAGCCCCCCAGTCTCCTTTTGTTCCTCTTAGAGGGACTGTCTTTGGAGAAAGGTGTTAGCATGGCCCTCCACACATCACTGTTGTAGGCCCAAGCTCAGGATCTCGAGGAGAAGCAAGCCTGTGGTTCCTGAATATCTCAGTTACTAAGAAGCTTTGCAGCGAGGTAGAAGGGGATTATTTTCTCCTTTCAGGCATCTTCCTGGCCACGGGGCATCCTGGGGATTATCCCCTGGGAAGCCCACTCTGAGGCTGAGGGGATCAGCACGCATCCTCGTGCTCAAGGGTTTTGGGTGGGAAAGGGGTCTGCCTTAACAGTCCCTGGGAGGAAAAAAGTCCTGTTTTGTCGTACTTTTCTTGTAAATATTTTAGTACTAAAATGACTTCGAACACTATTACTAAGAAGCTGAACATGTTTAATGGGCTCTGTGGCAGTCAGGCTAACATGCCTGTCACTTTGTCTCTCTAATGTGCCCCGAACATTCCTGCCTGGAGTGAGAAGCGTGAATGTTATTTTTTCGGCTTGGATCTTGGCAGGTGTGTAACGTGACTCCTGATAGCAGGACAGCCGATTACATTCGTCTATAAAACCATTTCTAAGGCTCTTGGCACCCAAACTGTTATTGCATGTCTGCAGGTGTTTAGTAATTGGATTAATGCAGAGCCGAAGGAATGTCTGCTCCCCGGCTCTGAGAAACATTGAGGAAAGACAAATTCATTTCGGAGAGTGACCTGGAATGCACGATGACAGGCCCGTGCTCACACATGAAGCCAGATCTAAGCCCGCACGTTGAAAATGAACTGCTGTGAGCAATCACCTTCCATAGGAAAGTTTATCCAAAGCTAAATACAATAACAATGGCCTTGTGAGTCAGGCGGGAAGGAGCTTCAGTCTGGGTTTTGATCCTCTTCCAAGAGCAACTCAGACAACTTGAGCTTAAGCCTTCCTATCATGCAGCTCATGAACCCTACAATCCTAGGTGTTTAATAATAATAATAATTTTTAAAAGGCCTTGGTAAACAGAAGAGGATGATAAGCTTCCCAGTGGAAGTGCAGAGACCACAAGAGTATCCTGGATCATCATGCTCTTGCCAATTAATCCCCCCCTTGATGGTAAAGACACAGACCTCCTAGAATACGCCCATGCAGCCATGAGCAGTGCTCACACCCCATTGCAACTATGACCAGTGCCCAGAGTGGATGTCCTTGGGGTAATTTTGTCATTCTGGCTAATTACAACTCATGATACCCTCCGGGAGCAAAAAGCCAAACTCTCAGGGGCTCCCATCTGAGTAGATAACACCTAATGGGTTGGCCTTATAAACCTAACCTCTATCTCAGCGTTACAACTCCGAAGGGAGGTGGACCATTTGGAGACAGTCCAAATAGAAGGGAGATAATGGTGAAAAGGCAAGTTTTGTGAAGAAAGGCAAAAGAAATTGGTACTGCTTAGTTTAAATCCTGGAGGGGTAACTTGTAGTTCACAAATATTATGACAGCAGGCAGTGAGAGCAGAATGGGGAGAGGGTAGGACAAGAAGCCAGTCATGGCTTGCAGAGCATGAGTTGGAAGGGCTCGTAAGGTAGAGGAAGTAAGAAATCTGTGTGAGGGAGGAGCATGGCCCACATGGCTCCTCATTCATTCCACAAAATTTGCTGGTCACAACTGTGAGCTAGTTCTGAATGTGTGGGGATTGCAAAGTGACCGGGATATATTTTCAGTTTTCTGAGAGTTGTCATCTAGAAAGTCAGGGAATGTAATGGTAACATTCTGGGTTTGTTAACACAGATGGCTGTGAGAGCTCATGGGGGCATTTCAGTGGCCTGGGCAGGAGTGACTCCCCTTTGGAGGACACCAGGCCGCCTTGTGAAGGTTGATGGGGTTTCGGTTGACATGTCAGCTGACTTTCCAGCTCTCAGTTGGAAAGAGTTATACTGGGGATGGAGGATGCTGCCATGTTTGCACATTTGGTTGTTTGGGACTGTAGGTGAGTGGAAAGGAGAAGCCTGGAGAGCGGCTGTGGTCACCTTGCCATGAGGTTCTTCCATGAATTTGAGGAAGGAGGACTCCGTGGGGCATGATGGGGAAAGGTGTGGGTAGGCAGCGTGTGGGGAGGAAAGTCAGAGGGACCTATGGGTAGAAAACAAACAGAAAGGAATAGCAACAGCAATAAAGCTTTCAAAGGGAGGCGGCAATCTGGAGGGGTGTGGGCAGCAGGGTCTGCTTCGGAGGCAGAGTGCTCAGAGCTTTCATCATTCAGATGTCAGTGTGGTGGGCAGGTGGGCTGCCCCAAGAGAAGGTCAGGAGAAGACGACGACCGGGCAGAGGGCTTAGGTGGGGGAGGCAGCCCAGCCCAGGCCGAGGAGGGGCGTTCTCTGTAAATCATGCAGGAAGGGCAGGCCCAGTGAGCAGGGGAGTGGAACTCAGTAGGTCAGTGGAGAAAGCTCAGGACAGTGTCTTACAGTTTTCCAGGGACAGAAAGGAGCTGGGTTAATCAAGATGAAAACAAGAATCCAGGAGGACTAATGAGACTAAAAATGCTTACTTTTAAATCTGCATTAAAAGTTTGAAAATGAAATTGCTGTTTGAGGAACTGATTGACCACTTGGAAAGTCTATTATCACATAAATCCAAACGATTAAACCAGGAAAGGTTCTTACAGACTGTAAGCCCAACCCCATTAGTTGATACCGAGGAAACTGGGAGGAACAGGGCTAATCCCCAACCACACAAAGACTGGGCAGATCAGGACTATCCCACCATCCTGGAAGGGTGAGGGATGGGATACCCATGGGGATGAGAGGGAAGGAGGAGTAACTTCTGTGTGCTCATTAACTGCACTGAAAGTATTCATCAAGCAGGGCATCTTTAGCTAAGGCCAGCCAGTGCAAGGCATTGTGAGAGAGTGAGAACTTCCAGTTCTACCGGGCAGAGAGAAGAGTGAGTTCCTTGGGAACCAGTTGATGGAGAGACCACTGTGGTGGGCATGGTCCAGGGAAGTTTTGAAGAGGAGCTTGGACAATACAAAGCTGTATGTATATGCATGCATGCGTGTGTGCATGTGTGTGTGTGTGTGTATGCTTACGTGTGTGAGGGCAGTTAGGAGAGGAGAGAATCATCCACAAGGCACTTGGAGACCACTTATTTGGTAAATCATGGTACAACTCTATTTGTGATGCATGGAAATGCGTGATTGATTTTGATGGTAGAGGCTGATATTTCCCCTGCAAGCACTTAGGCCCACGGAAAGCTGAGTAGAATTACAATTTTCTTCAGCTGAATTGGCAGAAAACCTGTTCCCCCTCATTGCTAACTTTCAGTTGGTCTCATTGGTGTCCCAGAGTGTCTTGTTAGGTAGATATTTCTATTTAAGCCGATTGTAATGCTATCGCTCAGGTAACATCTGGAGATCCTTTCAGCTCTGAGGCCAGGCTTATTTTCTAAGGGGAGTCCATGTACCCACAAATGGTTGGCAGGATTCTTCGGGCCAGGAAGGAAAAGGGCCCTCATCAGACTCCCTCTGCTCTTGGTCAACTTCTTCCTCCAGTGCTGCCTTCCCCTGGGAGCCACTGGGAGCTCAGAGTCACTCCACACTCAAAATTTTTCTGTGTTTACAAGACATTTGGGCACAGATGGAATTATTGCATCACAGGCCAATTTCTTCACCTCTTTTACACACTTTTATCACGTAAAGCAGCATGCTGAAAGATCTCAGTGCTACTGAAGATTGCAAAAGTAAAGTGTAGCTTCATCTGCCTTTGGAAATCTGTCCAAGGACCTTTCTGTATATACTAGAAGCCCGTTGCATGAAGATTCGTGCAATAGGCCTTCCTTCCCCTGGCTGCTGGCACCGGTTTTCCTCCGGCACCTGGGACCCTGGCCTTTGGTCTGGCCACAGCGGAGAAGCCAAGCCTCTTCAGTCTTCAGTACGGCTGGAGCCTTCAGTCTTGGCTCCGTGCCTGCGTATGCAAATTAACTGCCATCTTTGTAGGGTTAGTCGCTCTGATTGGCTGGTGGGCATAGCGGAGTGACACCAATTTGCATGTTTCTCTTTTATTAGTATAGATTCCATTTCCCCTCACAGCCCACAGTGTCGCTGCCTCTTAACCCACGCTGCCAGGCGGCTTCCTCACCTTCCTCAGGCCAGTGTTGGTTCTGATATAGAACTCCCAGCAGGCCTTCCTGGGAGACATTTTCCCAGTCAAACCTCACGGACCTGGGCAGTTTCTGGCAAGAGGGACGAAAATCTGAATGGTCAACAGTAACAAGAACCAAGAAAGCCATTTATATACCCAAACTAGACTAATACATATTTCCTGATTAGTAGAGGGTCTTGTAGGATATGTGTTGAATAAGGAGATCGAATTGGATCACAATTAACATTACTTATATATGCAATCAATACAAAAAGTTCATTAAATCAGACAGAAATTCTACTTCATCATCCTCTTTGCTTTGCTGATATTGTTTCATCAAAACCCTTTTTATTCGGAGACATGGCATAGGTGAATTTTAATCCAGACACTCAATTATCCAAATCACTGGCATTTTCCTGCTCTTAGCAGTGTGCTCCAGGAACACAGGCTGCTTGTTCCTCCCCTACCTTGGCTGGCAGAGCACGGAGGGTAAAATATAGGAAATTGGCAAAACTCCATTTTCAATCCATGCTCAAAACTCGGATCAATCTTGCTTCTCTTTCTCCCTCAAATAGAAGAAATGAAAGAAGCCCTTCTTTATGTAAAACTGGATCTTATTCTCCAAAGGGGTGGAAGCCCCTGGATTGCAGATGAAAAGGGCCCAGTCTTCTCCGAGAATAATCCGGGACAGGGAGGTGGCGGTGAATGGCCTCCTTTGTAACTGCAAACACTTCTCCCCAGTGACCTCCAGGAGGACAGAGGAGGCATCTGGGGGTCAGGGATTGAGTCAGCAAGAAGCAGGGAGATATGGAAGGCAAGAGTTGGGAGTGGAAGCCTGTGCTGTTGCCCCTTTTACTCACATCCTGCCTGGGCTGGGCTTGGCAAGGCTTCCTGCTTTCCCGCCATCTTCTCCAAATGGTAGGAACAAGATGGAAGAGGCAGCACTAGGGTAGCGCTCCATGCTCAGAAGTGATTGTGGACTGATTTATCCATCCATCCTTCAGAAAATGTTAAGAATTCACCGTGTATCGAACCCAAGTCCGAGGCTGGAGGTACAGAGATGAATAATTCACAGGTGGTACGTCCAGGGATTTCCCAGTCTGAGGGCCCAAGATGAAGCTGCATCTGGCCAGCAGTCTTAGAATTCTGGCTGCATTGGTATTCGGGCTTCCTTACTCATTGCTGATTTGCTGTTTCAGTCTTTTGTCATGAATTGGGAACATCAGTGTCTTATAAGATGATGGAAATGGATTTAACCTGCGTAAGCAAGAGAATTGAATTTAGGTAGAGGCTCAGCCTCAGGGTGGGGCTTAGGGTGAGGCAAGCAAGCAGCTATGGCACAAAATTTATGGAGGTATCACTCACAGGGTCACACTGGTGTGAGGTCTAACTAACAACGGCTGCTTGACAGACTTTGTACAAGCCATTTAAACTCTCTGAGGACATACTTCACTCTTAGAGTTGTTGAAAACTTAATAGTATAATCGTTGTAAAAGTACATTATAAACTATAAATGATATATAAATACATGTTGGTTTTAACAATAGTAATAATAATTGTTTATAATGTGTTCATTAATCACAATGATATCAATAATAACCATAACCAAAACATTCTTTGTGGTAAGTGCAACACATTACATTAGAAGATGCAATATAGAAACCTAAGGTTCTGGCTCTACACTTTAGAAGAGGCAGTCATTAAATACAATACAGTAGTGATGTGTAGAAATATTTTGAGTGATGAACTCAGACTTGAATGTTAATTCCAGGTTTGTCACCTACAAGTGACTAGCCTGTAAAGTCTCAGTTTCCTTATTTGTGAAAAGAGAAAAATAATAATAGACTCATAGGGTTGTTACTGAGGATTAAATGAAATAATGTGTGTAACGCTCATCATCCTGGAGGCCCCTACTACTCGGATGGGAGCTACTGCGGCTAGGTGGGGACTGCAACAAAACCACTTCGTGCCGCAGGCCAGAATGTCTCCTCAGATTCTTTGCTTTTCCAGGTTTCCTTAGCTGAGATCATATCACACAGCTCTATGACACAAGGATGTTTTCCCCATAGGCCTGATGTTAGGAATAATTATACTAAACGTTCCCTCTTTCCTAAGTTTTTCCAGAATTGCTGCTGTGGTGGAAGTACCCCAAACTAAAGATTTGAACTTTTTCTTTAAAAATAGGAACTAGAAACTGCATTAATGGAATTAGGCTTTCAAGTCATTATTGTTTTAGCAATTTTTGTGTGTATCTTAAATATTATTTTAAATTGGTAATTTCAATAATTACTTTGAAAAGCACGGAGTCTCACATCATTGTGACCAACTCCTGACTGCCAGAGGCCAGCTCTCTTCTTCATCCAGTGAGACCAGGGATGGCCTTGGTAACTCTATTGTGAAGGTAAAAGTAAAGAGAGAAAGATAAACTTTGCTTCCTTTCTCTTGCTTTTATTGCCAGAAGCTTGAGGATGAGCAGGGGTGGTCTGGGCCCCCTGGTGCAGGGCATGGCAGGTGCACAGATTTGGGAAAGCCACATGAGGTTCTCAGAGTCGAGTTTGAAAAAAAAATATTGTCTTAGCCCCACTAGGGGGACCAGGTTTTGGACTAAGGGAAGGGCCACATTCCAGGCCTCAGAAGGGGTCAGACAGAACAAGCATAGGTGCAGGGAAAGACTCAGTGGCTCAGGAGAAGACGTAACAGTTGAACACCCACTGGCCCCGTCAGACCTGCAGGTAACACAGACAAAATGATAGCTCCTAGCCTGACCAAGCTTCTGGCTGGTGTGAAGGCAACAGCATTGCACACAGGGTAGAGGAACTCACTTCCACAACTCAGAATTGCTTCTAGGCATGCAGAGATTCACAGGTGAGAATGATTATATCTCATCAAGTTCCCTCTTTCTGGCAGTAGTATCTCAGTCTCTCATCTGATATCTATCAGTTCCTATTGGCCGATCCCTGATCTAACTTCTGGCGTTGAACAGGCCCTTAGAAAAAATTTGGTGAATGAATGAATGAGAGAGTATAATGGCCCTGAGGCATGTCCTGGCCATAGTGTCCTAGGAAAGGGATTCTTAATGATGACGAGCCACCCCTTCACCAGGAAGAAGGGGTGTGGGCACCATGGATCTTTACTTATCACTAAAACGTAGTTAATTAGATCAATGGAGGGATGTTCTCTCCATTTCATAGGATGCATTTTGTTGTTCAAATGGTATAAAAGTTGAAGATTGGGTTGTGTACTATCAAGATTAATGTGTTAATTCTTTCCTTGAATTTGAATTTAGAAATAAATGTGTTTCTAATGATAGATTTACATGCTTTGGATTTGTAGCTAATAATCATATTAAACCAGTGTGCTTCCCCTTTATTTTTAGCAATCAGTGTACTTAAAACTTAAATTAAAACCCAACAATTGTGCTAAACATACTTTAGTGCCTGATAATTCCATCCTTGTTTTAACTTTGTATCATTCTTTATCTTGGGATCATAGGGTGTTTTTTTTTTTCATAAAAATGCAATATATTTGTAAGAATTTCTTTGTATTTCAATTTCTTGGTAGAGAGGACATAGATTTTTTTCCTCGGAAGAATTATGATTGTTCACAGAGTTCAAGAACGCCAATTTTAATTAGCCTTCTGATTCCCAGGGCTTACAAGCCTATCGTGATCACTAAAGTTGGAGGAATGGATGGCCAATAGTGACGTCTAGCTCATGCCCTCCATTTATTACTCGGAACTCCAGCTCCCTTCCCCATCCCTGTCTTGGTTCAAGGGCAGGTCTACAAAGTGCAGTTCTAGGCAACAGCAGGGCTTAGATGGTACCCCTCTTGCCTTGGGGGAGATTTCACACTCGCCCATTCTTTTCCTTAAGACCTTTGGCGGTCAAATACCTCACATTCTTCCCTGCTGAAAGTTCTGCAGGAAATGCAATTTACTTTCCTTGTTTCCCTCTGTTGCTTCAGAGAGCTATGTAATACTAGTGAGGGAGGCAGTGAGATAATGCAGGAGTTCAGGACTTGTATTGGAAACTGGCCAACAGGGCTGATCTTCACCTTTCCTCTCTTGACTTCCCTAATTGCAAAACCCCACAGAGAGGTGGGGAAGACTAGTGGACACCTAAGGTACTTTCTATAATTCCCCTTGACTCTTAATCACTGTCTGGCTTGTTGACACCCAGCAGATTCTGATTCAGTGATTTTTATCATATCTTTTAAATAAATCATAACATAAGACAATCATCATTAACTGTAGAATCAGGGCAGGGCTGGAGATGATTGTGGTGAGCAGGTAGTCATAGCAATAACAATAAGTCTAAAAGGAAACAAAGAGATTAAGCAATTTGCTCAAGGTCGCAAAATAATAGTAAGAGAAGCAGAGATCCAAGCTCAGGCCTTCCTAACGCTCAAATCTATGCTTTGAAACACTTTAAAAACCACCAAGTGGAGAAGAACATTTGTGAAGGTCAATGGGACTGAGTGATGACATCATAATTAAACATAATTTCACCTCCAAAACTGGACTCCAAGAGTGATCTGAAGTGCTGCCATGGGAACATGACAGAGTCACATCCAGTCTCCATGGAGCCAAAGGCATCAACTGAGCTATCTTGAATGGATTTTTTAGTTACTTCAAAATTACAATAACAGACATCTTGAAAATAGGAAATGCAAGCCCTTTGTTCCAGTAGTTGTATTAACAAGTCTTTATCCTGGGGATATAATCAGAGTGGTACACAAAGGTGTGCATACAAGATGTTCACTTCTGAGTTATTTATGACATCAAAAAATATGGACTGAACCAATGCTCAGCAGGAGGTTTGAGTAAATTACACACACAGACACAGTGGGACCTTAGCCACTAAATCTTTTCTGTTCCTATATTTTTGCTTTGTAAAGTATAACTACTTTTTTTTCATCCTTTCCTGAAGATATGTTTTTATTGATATTTAGAAAGAGAAGAAGGGAGAGGGAGAGAGAAACATCAATTGGTTGCCCCCCAGACCCACCCCAACTGGGGAACAAACCTGATACCTAGGTTTGTACCTGACTGGGAATCGAACCTGCAACCTTTTAGTGTATGGGACAACATTCCAACCAACTGAGCCTCCCAGCCAGGGCTGCCACTAACTCTGTATTGTGGAACAATATCTAGTGAGGGGGATGGTTTCTTGCAATATTGCTGCGGGAAAAGGCAGGTTACAAAGAGGTATTATTTTTATTTTTAAAAAGCACAGTTTTAAGAAAAAGACTTGGGTTAGCAAAATGTTCACTCTTCCTGGAGTGGTGGGACTGCAGGTGACTTTTGTTTTCCTCTTCGTGCTTCTTTTTCCCAATCTTTGTGCTTCTCTTTCCACTTTTCCCCAATCTTTCTGTAATGAGCAAGGATTGCTTTTGAACCAGAAAAAAACATCAAATAAATGTCATTAAAAATAAGAAGCCGAAGCCTGCCCTCCAGCACTCAGCCCAGGACATCCGTGGGGTGTGCTGCAAGTGCCCTGAGTCTCAGTCGGGAGCTCTACCAAACAGCTATTGGCAGACACCCCTTTCTCTCAGTCCCTCTCACAAGGACCCCAGGACTGGCACAGAGAGATGGGCTGGAAGACAGTTTGAGTGTCACCTTCCCTACAAGGCCGAGCTCCTGATCTGATCTCCTACAACAGACCCATTCCTCCTGAAGAAAGATCCTCCCCAACCCAGAGCCCTGCCTCCGGGAGGGGTGTCCCTTGTTCCCCACAGGCGGAGGGGTTCTCCTGCTGTGGGAGGCGGTGATTGTCAGCATTGACCTTTCCCTGGGCTTCCTGGGGACCTCATGCTGGAGGTCCCTGGCAGGCTGTGACATGCTTGCCTTTGAATTTGCACTGGGTAACACCCAGGCTCTACTTTGCTGCATCTTTATGAATCAATAGCAGGTAATCCTTTTGGAGTAGGTGGGATTTAAATTATATGCCAATGGCCACATACCCAGGGTGAGCTATTGGCCATACTCACCTCTCTCTGTCCTGCTGTGCTCAGGGTGTTAAATGTATTGCTTAGACAGGCTCAGTGTTATAACTAGCAGTGTTAACTAGCAGGCTAAATGCTTTTAAGGAGCAGTAGCTTTCAGCCTTTAGGAATACTGTCATTCCACGATGCCAAGACCAGTGCTACTCTTCTCTTTGCCTGGTAGGAGCCCAGCCCCTGGGCACTGCCCGAAGCACTGGCTACATGTGTAGTTAGCCCAGGAGTGGTGGGGAAGGGTGGCACCGTGAGCTAGAGAGAGGCAGTGCTCACAGTGCCAGGCCTGCTGGGGGCAAAGTCTGGGATGTACCAAAGCCCAACTGCTTTTGCTCCTCTGAGCGTGTGACCTGAACTTAGAGAAGCGCCTCTGTGAGCACGCAGGGCTACGTTCAAACCTCCACTGTGCTCGGTTTCCTTGCCTTTCTTTCGCCCTCTTTGAAATGAAAAATAAAGCCACCTGTCAAAGCTGGTGATATGTTCAGACCTGTAACCCACACAGATTCAGGAAGACTTCAAAGTGGAAACTCCTCGGATCTGATTACATTTCCTCGCAGATGGTGAATTTATGCCCTGAGCTTCCACCTTTGCTCTGACTTCTGTTCTCTGAGCTGGCGAAGAGAATATACAGTATTATTTGCAGACTAATGAGGTAAATGCCGCTTAGTCTCTCAAACTCCATGGACTCTCTGGACTTCAACAGAAATACTGCGACTTTGCTTTTTATATGGACTCTGGGCCCTGAAAAACATGTGCCTATGAGAAGATAAAACACCCTTTGGGACTCCAACTTTCCTACCAGGGTATCTGTCCACTTCATGGTACTTCGGCTAGTAACAGTGGGGACAAAAATAGCATATAACTCCTAGGGTGATCGTGAGCCATAATTGAGTTACTTAGGCAAAGCACTAAAAATACTGCCTGAGACAATCATTTTATATGTGTGAGCTATTGTTTCCCTGAAGAAATAGTTACAGAGGAGCTGGAGAAAGGAAGGTGAATCTATATGCTGGTGATTTCTCTAATAACTATCTATACCCATTGCCTAGTGTAAACTCCTCTTGCAGCCGTTCGAGGCCTGCCATAATCTGGCCCCAACTTAGCACATGCCCCGTGGTTCTCTTCCTTGACTATTTCACTCTGGAAAAGGTTGGCATGCCACCTCTTCAGAGCAGATCTATCCACTCGGCTTTCTCTGTTTTCTATGAAATTCTATAATGCGTATTTTCTGGGCCATAAAGTTTGGTCCTGGGATTGGACTGACTACAAAGGTGGTGTATTTTTGACTTATCCTGTGAGGCTTGCTATCCTGCTACCCACATGGCTCCTCTGTTGTTGTGCACATGTGTCAACCACTGGTCTATGTTCACGGTTTCAGCTAAGAAGCATTTACCGAGAAGAATAGCCAGGGCTTAGAAGAGATGTTGAGTTCACTCTGGGGTATCTCTCCCAGACTTTGGATAGTGGCTTCCAGGTGAGTAGGACACTGACCAGGTGACTAAAACAGTAGACCTGGGTAGAGCTTCCCCATGCTGGCAAGGTGGGGTCTGTTGTCTCTTGTGGATAGAACACTCATTTGCTTCCCGGGGACAGCTGACTCAGTAGGAGAGCGTAATTCCCCATGTCCAAGGGGGCTGCATTATCTCTTGCTGGGTGAGCTGTAAGGCTCAGGCAGAGACCAGGTGTCTGTATGCTCTCAGGGCACAGGACTCCTGGGTGGGGCACTCACCGTTTGCCTCTTGCTCATGGCCTGGTCCTGTCTGGTACCTCTTCTGGAAGAGAAGGAATCTAGATGGAGTCTGGTTTACTATTGAGTAGGTCACCATGGCCAGGTGGCTACTAGTTTAAAGCATCCCTAGAGAGAGCATTCCCAGGTTATTATGCTTGTAGGTGTGGGGTAATTCTTCAATTCAGTGTCCCGAGTGGACTGTAGGACTCCTTCTCTACCTCCTTGTTTTTGTCTTTCCATGTAGCACTTTCTGTACAGATGAGAATCATGTAAACACCCTTTTTTGACAGTTGCCATTACCTCTAGCCTTTCAGCCAAGACAGGCGATTCAGCAGACATTTCCAAGCTATGGACGCTGTCCACAATCAGGGGGAAACAGAAAATAGCTCCTGTCCCCAAGGCGCTCAGTGCTGTGTATCAGGTGGATGGGTAGAGAATTGCCAGGAGTTCAGAGACTGTTGCAGGGGTGCGTGCATGAAGTGTGGGCTGAGGGGCCATGTTCCTGAAAGGCTGCTCTGTGCAGTCTGCCCAGGGCTGGTCTCCTTGCTCATGGAAAACAGCCACAGTCTGGGCCATGTCCCATCGAGGCACTCATTCCATCAGACGTAGAACATTTTTTCTCAGGGACTGAGGTTGATGCTAACCTTAGCCTTCCCTCAGCCTTTCAGAGGGTTTGGGAGAGGCCCTGTGTCTTCACACAGGAACTGGGCCTGGTTCTCAATTTGTCAGATCCATTCTTCTGGCATCAGGGCCTCATTCCTCAACCTGCTCAGCCGCACAAATTACCTGGTCAGTTCAAATATCAGATGCTCCTGATTTCCTTTCCCCTGGACTCCCCACCTTCTTAAGCCCACCTTGCAGACAGTCTTCATAGCCTCCTTATCTGTTCTCAACCTTTTCTGGACTTTCAGGAGTCTGCCCATACCTTTCATGTGGAAACTGCCCCTTCCACCCCATGTCAATGTCTGGTCTCATATTTCATCTCTGTAAAATGCTGCTGAAAGTTTCAACACTTGTATCCAAGATCTCCCATAGTTTCTAAACACTTTGGAACATAGATCCCCTCTCATATGTTTTTTTTTGTCCCTTACAAATCCATTCAAATAGCGGATTACACATGGTAGTTACTCAGCGTGTTTTCTGTTTCCTAATAATTTTATAACATTTTAAATCTATTAATAAATACCACTTGACCACATTGTTCTTTCAGTTAAAACACACTTTTCTCACACTTGCACACATGGTAAGTATAATAGCTGTTATTTGTTCAGTGCCGACTATATGCCAGGCTGTAGATGTGTTACATGCATCATTTTATTTTAATCCTTGCAGTAACTTTGTTAAGAAAGTGTAATATGAGAGCTGAGGAGACCCTGATGGCTCTTGTATGAGTCAGGGTGGAAAAGGGTCTGGCTGCTAACTCTTCCCTCAGTAACGATCTCTATCCGTTGCCTGCTGCAAAGGCCTCTGCCAGGGGAGCAGCGGATGGGAGGAGAGGGATTGGGATAAGAGGTCAGGGACCTTAGGTTTGATGAGTCCCTTGAACTGTAGAATTATCTTTTCTTCTTTGGCATTGTTAAGCTTTAGACAAAACTTACTTCAAATAAAATGATGAAAAAAGAAGGTCACTTGGACTTCTTTTTACTGCCATGTGACTTAGGCACTCAGTATGGGTTTAACACAGCTGTGTTTTTAATAATCTAAGCCAGATTAAAGGAATCCGTGCTGGAAATGTGTGTTTTATTTAACAACGTGTTACTTGTAGCACTTCAGACACACGTGGGCTTCGACATTTCGGTTGAGGAAGCTACGTGAATGTTCAGGGAGCTACAGTTTTCACAAGATTTGTCTCCTCCAAATTTATAAAAAATAAGTGTTGGTAGCTCCCACATTCCTCAAATAAATGAACACTAATCAACTCACACAGTTCAGTTCATTTAATGTTTAAAATAGCTCCATGCTGTTGTACTTTAAAAATCTTCAGAGATTTCCTGAATAGATCATTACCACCAAGTTGGTACTGGCTTGTGGAGGCAATAAAACAAATAAAGTCATTAAAAATAATTTGAACAAAAGGAGTAACTTGATATTATGCCATCTACATTTGGTTAAAATGACATTTTAAAGTTCTCTTTCATCTTACCAAACAGATTTTCTAAAAGGAAAAAAAAATGTGATTAATAAATTATCCTTCATAAATCTTATGATAACTATTATAGTCTTTGGAGAATTATGAGTCCACATCTGGAAAAAGTATTTTATATGCTACTGCCTGTAAAACAGCATGCCGTGCCTTTTACAAGTGCACGTTAGTAAGTAAAAATACGGTACGATCTTTGTGTTCATCATTTTCCCCTCCAAAAGAAGTGTAAGCCTAGTTTATTTCATAGTAAAGAGTGCTAATAAAGTTTATATGACGCTTGTTTTCCTCTCTTACTTTGGTGCTGATGCAGTTTTACTGGCTTATTTAGAATGAGCTTTCTATCAGAACTCAAGGAAGCCTTCTTACGTGCTGAGTTGGCCTGTCCCCTTCGAATCCCTGCCTGGGCAGAAGCCCCATGGTTCAAGGGGTGGCCAACATTGCAGGACAGAGCTGAAGCTAGAGGAGCCACACACTTCACTTTAAAAAAAATGTTTGGCTCCTGAATTCGATTCCTTTTGTACTATTTTCAATGCACAGATCTCATGAGCTAGTGATTCAAAATGCAAGATTGGCTCATTTTTAGAATTAGAAATTTGATTAAACTTAAACATTTGTTCTATAAAATGAGCGAAGTACTTGGAGAGCCAGCAGTGTCCCTTGGAAATAGCAAATGCTCTTTTTGTTTCCAAGCAGCTGTTTGCAATAAGAAGTGGCTGGTGAGTGAAAGGGAAGGCCGCCATTAGCGAAGGTGACCCCTCCGGTTTTATGGAGCTCTGCAGTCATGTGAGCACCATCAGTGATAAATATCACAACAGAGGTTGCAACGTGCCTGCTTTTATTTTCATGTGGACCCTTAAATGCACTTTAAGTCACAGAATATATTTAATGACTGCGGAAAAGCACAGTCTATGTGCAGAAAAGCAACCTCAGAGGAAAGAAGACACAGTAGAACTCTTACTTTTATAAGACTAACCTACAATAACCCGTAGCAATAACACCTGTAAAACAAATTTTCTATTGTTTGGATTTTGGAAAAGCAACAGGCTACACTCTACTAAAGTAGACACCAGGCTTTCAGTCTCCAGAGGGTTTGATGCATTTCTCTGTTGGGCCTTGTTTCCAAGCATTGAGCGACCAGATTAAGGGCTTAGGTGCTGTTGGAATGGTGCGGATTGTAAAGTTCACTGAGTCCTGACCTCATAAGTGAGGAATCTGAGGAGCAGAGTAGGAAAGAAACTTGTCCAAGGGCCAGTAACCAGCACAGACAGGACAAGGACCCATGTTTGCTGATAGAGGTCTCCCAACTCCTAGCTAATCGTGTAGATTGACAATTGAAGCATTGAAAATACTTCTAATTTAAAATGGGGTTAGCTTGGCTTGGAGTGAGATTTCTGTTCCTTTAATTGGATCATCAAAAAAAAAATCTAGAGTCTCATTTATTGGACAGAGGTAATTGATGTTGTAACTCATAGTGTTAAAAAATTAGCACTGAATCACTATGAAACAGGTAAACAAAGGTAATTTCAGTGCACTCAGGGCATAAAGAGAAACAGTTCTGTTGTTCTAGGTTTCTAGCTTATTTCTACCAATAATCAGATGTGTGATCTTGCATGACTCTCATAATAGCTATGTACCTAAATCTCTTCAGTTTTAAAATAAGATCAGAAAAGGTGATTGCAAAGCCACCTTTTAGATAAAAGCTATGTCATGAAATTATTCCACGATTGGTTTCAGAGCTTTGTTGAGTGGCGAGATTTTCTAATATCTGTTCAAGTTTCTATGCAATGCCTGTAGATGTGACTGTATCAGGCAATCCAATGTAGTAAAGTAACAGCCATTTATTTAACTCTGGCCTCTGTGGGTTGACAATTGGACTCGGCTGACTCATGTGCATGCTGTTGGTTGTTGGGGCGATGGGGACATCTGGGCACACGGTTTCTCTTCTCCTGCAGGCTAGCCTAGACTTGCTCATGTGGTGATTGCAGGTTCCAAGAAACAGAGTGGAAGTGATCAAGGTCTCTCGAGGCCTAGACTTAGAAATGGTGCCATTATGTCCATGGCATTCCATTGCCAAGTCACAAAACCAAGCAGATTCTCAGGGAGGGGAACTAGCCTCTGCTCCTTTGTGGGAGGATTTGCAAAGTCAGAGTGACATGGGTACAGAGATGGTGGAGAATTTTAGCCATTTTTGTGATCTACCATAGTGCCTACCTCTTGTTATTTAAAACACTAGGTGCTCCATGAATCAGTGGTGATAAGACTTTTAAATTTCATGAGCAAGTAAACGTTAAAATAGAATAGTGTGGCAAGTGCACATAAGCATTAGAAATTAGCAATTTTTTAATTGTAATAGGAAGGAACATTAATACCAAATGCCAATCATCCTCTATTCCCCTTATTCTCTCTCTGTATATATGTAAAATATTATGTATATATATGATTATTTACACCCAAAAATGTATTGGAAGAATAAAATTTCAGACCAAAGGAATGGCCATCTTACACTAATATTTATCTGCCTAACTTATTGTCTGTTGTTGCTATTGTTACATCTGACTGGCAGAAACGTCAAGAGTGGCAGTGCTGCCCAGCTGGAGTGGTCAGTGGTTGAGCGATGACCTGTGAACCAGAAGGTCATGGTTTGATTCCCAGTCAGGGCACTTGCCTGGGCTGTGGGCTCGATCCCTAGTAAGTGGCGTGCAGGAGGCAGACGATCAATGATTCTCTCTCATCATTGATGTTTCTATTTCTCTCTCCCTTCCTCTCTGAAATCAACTATATATATGAGTGACAATGCTCCCCATGAAGTTGCCCTTGAAGCTACACCATTTTTATTCATAATTTTCATTGACGTGTTCCTTAGCAGCTATTACTAAGACAAGGTTCCCTGCAGACCTGCTCCTTGGTTGCACATTGGAGTTATAAAAATTTCCACATACTAGAAATAGCAAGGCTTTAAAACTAGGACACAATGATTTTTCACCAAGTCCATTTACATCACAGCCTGTCACCAACTTTTCCCCACTGCTCTTTCATCCAGTTGGCTTCCCCTGTCTATATCTGAGTGGTTTCCGAGAGAGAGAGAGAGAGAGAGAGAGAGAGAGAGAGAGAGAGAGAGAGAGAGAGAGAGAGAGAAAGAGAGAGAGAATGAGAATATGAATGAATGAATGAGAATGAACAAAGTCAGTGCTTGTCACTCTGCAAATAGCCATCATGGGGCCTTGTTTACACTGGTGCCTTTCACCACACTGGCCGCTGGGACTGGTTTCCTCACCTCTGCTAGCCCCCTCTGTTCTTAATTCTGTGATGTGCCATATTAGTCCACCATTCAAGAAAGCTTCCAAAGCAATGGCGAGTTCATTCTTTCTGTAGCCAACCTACTGTTTTCTAAAGATGCAATTCTTGCCCCAAAATTAACCTCAAACTTTGGTGGAGCCAAGGAAACCACCTCAGCAGCTTTCTTAATTCTGTCAGTGTTCATGAATCCTCCATTCATACCTGTGCCTTCAGGTTGAAGAACTGAGTGGGCGTGCACACGTGGGCCGTTTCATTCAGAATCTGGTGGCCAAGCTTGTTATTTAAAGTGATCGCTAATGCTATTTTTTGTGAGCACTGTTCATCTGGAAAAATGAAGTAGCAGTAGACCAATAGGTAAACCTGAGAAAAACAAAGGGAAGGAGGATGTTATGAATAATAGCAAGAAAATGAACATAACGGTACTAAAATTAACTTCTCCATATTATACTGATGATTCCCTGAACTAATTTTAAAAGCCTATGTTTGGGAATGTGAAAATTTACCTTCTCTCTCTCTCTCTCTCTCTCTCTCTCTCTCTCTCTCTCTCTCTCTCTGCCTCTCTCTCTCTCTATGGAATTGAGAGAAACCTGTGGATTACAGCAGCCATGTATGACTGACCTTCATTTGGATTTTTAAGCTTTCTTTGGCAAGTGTACCTTGGTATCATTTTATTTTTTACTTTACTCAGGAAGATAAATACCTTCGTGATGAGGTGGCAGGCAAATCCCTTACCATGCAGAAAATCAACCTTAACTACTATTCTCTTTGAAATGGAACTGCCCTCCGTGGAATAGAAGAAAGGCAGTAAGAAAACAAAACTGCCTCCCTGAAACAGAACCCAGAATCTAAAACCAGTCATTCTCTGGAGGGTTGAAAATCTTTCCTTTCAAATTAAGTTAGACTTGTGTTTCTACCATTATGGTTTTTGGCCATTTCTCTCTCTCTTTCCAGATGGTCCAGACCATCTGGATGCTTCCCAAGCAAACGGCCCGTATTCCTGAGCAGCAATTCTCTAATAAAATAAGTGCATTTCTTCTCGTGACACTAAATAACACAACTCTGGTATCAGGCATTCCCACCAACAGTGAATGAGGGTTCCATTTTCTCCACATCCTCACCAGCACTTGTTGTTTGTTGACTTATTGATGATAGCCATTCTGACAGGTGTGAGGTAATATCTCATTGTGGTTTTAATTTGCATCTCTCTGATGGTTAGTGACATTGAGCATTTTTTTATGGATTATCTTTTTATATTTCTTTTAGACACCTGCATGTCCTTTTTTCTGAGAAGTATCCAATCAGTTTCTTTGCCCACTTTAAAATTAAATTGTTTGTGTATTTGATGTTGAATTGTATAAGGCCTTTACAAATTTTGGATATTAATCCCTTACCATTGGCAAATATGTTCTCCCATTCATTGGGTTGTCTTTTCACTTTGTTGATGGTTTCCTTTGCTGTGCAAAAACTTTTTAGTTTGATACAATCCCATTTGTTTATTTTTCTTTTGTTTCTATTGACCAAGTTGATACGTCAGAAAAAAATATTGCTATGTGAAATGTCTGAGATTTTACTGTCTATGTGTTCTTCTAGGATTTGTATGGTTTTGAGTCTTACAGTTAAGTCTATAATTCATTTTGAGTTTATTCTTGTGTATGGTATAAGAAGGTGGTCTAATTTCATTTTTTTGCATGTATTGGTCCAATTTTCCCAACACCATTTATTGAACAGACTGGCTTTATCCCATTGTATGTTCTTATCTCCTTTGTCTAATATTCGTTGACCATATATGCATGGGTTTATTTATGGGCTCTCAATTCTGTTCCATTGATCTATATGTCTGTTTTTATACCAGTACCATGCTGTTTCTTCTTCTATAAATTTTAAGTATTTGTTTCATTGTGGTCTGCTGGGTCTAGGATTTGGTCTGTCAAGGGTGTAATAAAAATGGACATAATGCTTTGAAATGCCAAGGAAAACAAATGCTAAACAGGAGCCTGAGTAGGCTAAGATATGCAAAGAGGCCCAGGGACCTCATCCCAGGGGCGAGTTGGGGAGCTTGGGGTATGTAGGAGAAGGAGCACGGAGCAGTGGAGTGAACTTGCACCCCAGACAGTGGGCACTCCATGCATGTGTCCAGCTGCAGGTTTAGTTAGGATTAATGTGCTTTGATGACCAGCCCTATCCTAAAATTTCCAAGAGAAATCAGATTCTGATGCCAAGTTTCCTGAAAACAGATGGGCAAGACTTTTCTCTGGAGAAAGAGCACCAAGGTGAAATGCCACATGTCAGGAGAAGGTATTTCAAACTTAATTCACAACAGGCAGCAAGAGTGTAGAAGAGTAAGCTGGCCTTCAGCGACTTGTGGTGTGAACACGCAGAGGAACCCGAGCTCTCCTCCTAGGACGGCTGCCCTCTCTAGCTTCCAGTGTCCACCTGTTGTGAAATGCGAGCCTTTGCTGCTGGAAAAGGACACCAAATAATATGTTTTCACCCTCTGCACAAACCTCTGTTTTCACAAATTTCATGTGAGATCGAATATGTCATCACTTCTCCTCAGGGCTGCAGAAGGGGGAGTTCTACCAGCGTCTTTGTTGGAACAGAGCTTGTTTTCACACCACTTTGTGTCAATGTCTCCCATTTTAAGCTCTTGTTTTTATTGGACACTTTGGGTTTTTTTAGCCCAAACTGCGAATATCCAAAACCCACTAGGTTGTAGGCCAGATAATTGGGCCAGGGAATAGCCACTTATTTCCAGATTTATGTCAAAACTGATTGAAGTAGAGATCCACTCATTCCACCTGCATAATCTCCTGTCTCAGCTCCCCGGACACTGCCCTTTCCCAAGATGGTGAGTGTTGGTTATACCCATGACTCCTTTTTTACTAAGTCTCAAGTTAGTGTAATTTAGGACGTAAAAGACACTGTATCCCACTGAACCCCAAATATGTGTGGATTACCACCACCGAGGCTACAGATCTGTCCTGTGGGTAAAGTTTGAGAAGGGAATAGTAGGGCTGTGGAAGAAAGAGTGCAAATTAGATAGAAAACATGAGAAGCATCTTACTGTAGGTGCCTAAAAAATATGTTAGAAATGTTGCTAGGACAGGTGGATAATTGCAAAATTAAAAAATGGAAACAGTAAAGCTCCATATTTATATTAAACATTAAAACAATGGGAGTTATATTAATAAATTTAATGTATGAAATGATACATCTTCCCTTCCATGGAATTTATAAGTATTATTCTTAAGTAGAAATTTATAAGTATTATTATATACTTGTTAAAGGCAAGTGTGGTACTATGCAAAAAACGCTGATCTTTGCTTCAAAAAATATGAATTCCAATCTAACTTTATTATTAGCTCTGTGACTTTGGATAAGTGACTTAACTTCTCTGCATTTAAATTTCCTCAGTAGTAAAATAGTGATAAAATTAGTAACTTTAAAGTAATTGAGATAATGGCTAAATGACATAAAATATGAGAAAGCATTAAGCTCTATACCAGGCACATAGAAGGCACTTAATGAACAATTGTTATGACAAAGAATAAAAACCTGAACTTGGCGTTTATATGTGAGATCCATATGAGCTACCTGCACACAGGTGGGGAAAGAACAGATTTGAAAGTGGCATATTGGGGTTGGGAATGTACGCACAATGATGGCGAAAGGCACTTGGCTTCTCAGAATGACTGTAGCTTTTGGGCTTATCCACTGCCCAGTGTGTCCTCCTGTCCTTGGCTGTTCCTCCATTCCAGTCCCCAGTGTGATACACAGATGAGTCCTCCATCTCTTTGGTTAGGAGTCTTCCAATGCCAACACATAACTGAACTCAAGCAAAATGAGTTTTCAACAGGGTTGGGGTCAGTTGTTATGGAAAAGTTCCCATGGGGGTAGGTAAAGGGAAGGTGGAAAGGTGGTGTGAAGGCCAATATTTAAGGGAGGGGGCTCCATATAATGTAATACTTTTTCATTGACAGCAACTGCTCTTTTCTTAGTTCTTCCTTACCCACTTTTCCACTTGGGGTGTTTCATGTTTATCCCTTCTGCCTTGGATCTCGAGATTTTTATTCAACAGATATTCACTGAGCACAAGATCCTGTGTGCAAGATCCATATTGTAACAGGGGAATCCGTGGACAGCTCATTTCTGGCACCAATCCTCTCACACTACCCTGCTCCTTTCACTGGCTATTTTGTCACTTCCTTCAAAGACAAACGAAACTTACCAGCCTTTCGTAAATGACTAGTTTATGGATGGGTCTGCTGTAAGCAACAAGGGAAATTAAAGAAGGGGCACAGAGCTGGGTCTCCATTCCTCCTTTGGTAGCATGTCATATCATTGCAGATGTTTGGTGTCTTTCTGAGCCAGCCAGGTGGGGAGACTTTCCATGAGGCAGTGTAAGGGCAGAGGGAGGGACTAAGATCAGGGAAACCAGGGAAGAACAAAAGTGGATGGAGGAAAGTCATGGCCATGTAAAGGAAACTGGCCATTGGTTATTTCGGACACATAAGCAGGACTAAGAGTGGAGGAACAAGTAGGGAGCTCAGGAGTTCAAAGCAAGTACAGATGAGCTAGAAATCCCTTTTACATGATTTGATGTCTGTTCCAGGGGGATGCTAGGTGGCTGAGTGGGGACCATGATATATTTTACCTGTAAAATGTTAAATAACCTTATCCCATCTAATAAAAGAGAAACATGGTAATTGGCATACGACCGCTACCCTTCCCATTGGCTAATAAGGGCGATTTGCAAATTAACTGCCAGCCAAGATGGTGGCCTGCAGCCAGGCAGCTTGAAACTAACATGAGGCTTGCTTGCTTCAGTGATGGAGGAAACCAATGTTCCCCGCCTGCCTTGCCGGCCTCTGAGCTTGCAGTTTGAAACATAGTTACAAATATAGAAGCTAAACAAAAACCCAGAAACCAGTTTTCAGCGAGCTGGGATCTCAGAGCTGGAGTTGATACAGAGTTTCGATTATAGAACCTAAACAAACCAGATACCTGCTTTCAGCAGCTGAGGCCTCAGAGCTGGAGTCTCAGAGCTAAAGCTAGCCCAGAATTAAAAAAGAAAAGAAAAAAGGAGCAGTTGGGAACTTCAGTCCCAGCCTGAAAACAGCCCTGAGCCCCTCACCCAGACTGGCCAGGCACCCCAGTGGGGACTCCCACCCTGAAGGGTGTGTGACCAGCTGAAAACAGCCCTGAGCCCCTCACCCAGACTGGCCAGCACCCCAGTGGGGACCCCCACCCTGAAGGGTGTGTGACCAGCTGCAAACAGCCATCATCCCCTCATCCAGGCTGGCCAGGCACCCCAGTGGGGACCCCCACCCTGATCCAGGACACCCTTCAGGGCAAACCAGCCAGCCCCACCCATGCACCAGGCCTCTATTCTATATAGTAAAAGGGTAATATGCCTCCCAGCACCGGGATCAGCGGAGCCGAGAGGCCTCCCAGCACCGGGATCAGCGTGACAGGGGCAGTGCCCAAACCCCCTGATTGCCCTGCGGCTCTGTGTGTGACAGGGGGCGGGGCCACAACCTCCCTATCGGCCCTGCTCTATTCCTGACAGGGGAAGGTGCCCTAACCCCCTGATCGGCCTTGCTCTGTGCCTGATAGGGGGGAGCTCCCCAACCCCCTGATCGCCCTGCGGCTCGGTGTGTGATCAGCCCTGTTCTGTGGGTGATAGAGGGCGGCGCCCCAACCCGCCCTCCCCCCATGGGCTCTGCTCTGTGTGTGATGGGGTAGAGCCATAACCTCCCCATCGGCCCTGCCCTGAGTGTGACAGTGGCGGCACCCCAACCCCCTGATCGGCCCTGCTCTGTGTGTGACAGGGGGCGGTGCCCCAACTCCCCTATCGGCCCTACTCTGTGAGTGACGGGGGGAGCTCCCCAACCCCCTGATCGACCCTGCTTTGTGTGTGACAGGGGGCAGTGCCCCAATGCCCTGATTGGCCCTGCTCTGTGCGTGACAGGGGGTGGCGCCGTAACCTCCCCATCGACCCTGCCTTGAGTGTGACAGGGGGCGGTGCCCCAACCCCCCAATCGGCCCTACCTGGAGCATGACTGAGAGTGGCATCGCAACCTCCCAATCCGCCCTGCTCTGTGCATGACAGGGGGCGGTGCCCCAACTCCCCAATCGGCCCTGCTCTGAGCCCGACCAGGGGCTGCACCTATGGATTAGGCCTGCCCTCTGCCACCTGGGAGCAGGCCTAAGCCAGCAGGTCGTTATCTCCCAAGGGATCCCAGACTGCGAGAGGGCACAGGCCAGGCTGAGGGACCCCCACTTCCCCCCGAGTGCACAAATTTTTGTGCACCGGGCCTCTAGTCTACACTAATAAAAGAGAAACATGCAAATTGGTGCCACTCCGCTACTCCCACCAGCCAATCAGGATGAGTATGCAAATTAACCCAACAAAGATGGTGGTTAATTTGCATACGCAGGCATGGAGCGAAGACTGAAGACTGAGGACTGAAGAGGCTTGGCCTCTCCGCTTGGACCAAAGGCCTGGGTCCCGGGTGCCGGAGAAAAACCAGTGCCGGCAGCCCGGGGAAGGAAGGCCTATTGTGCGAATCTTCGTGCAATCGGCTTCTAGTTTTAAGATAGAGATAGATATATTGTCCGAAAGTGACATTTTTATACTCGTCACTACAGTGTACCATAGACAGACCAAAATTCTTATAGAAATTTTAGAAATGGGTAGATTCATTGGAGCTCCAGAGTTGAGGGAAAGCCTTTTGGGAAAGATTACATTTGAGGTTGTTCTTGAGAGAGGCGTGAGACGTGGGGAATGGGAGAGAATTAAAGGTGCTGACTGTAAAGCGCTGTATCCTCTCCTGGGACAACCTGCCTTGTCTTCCCTAAACACTGCAGCACTGGGGCTTCCACTGACACTCCCTCCGCCGAGAAGCCTCCTGGCTGGGTTCATGCCTGTGCCCTCGCCCCAGCCCAGCCCTCTCTGCCCACCAGCCCTTCAGCACATCAGGCTCTTCTTTACGAACCTCTCCTCGGAGCTCCTTTGATCAGCACGACGGAGACAACCACAAAGCACCTTCCGGAGCCCAGGGATCTGCTTTTTCATCACTCCTGTTCCTCTGGTTCTTTTACAACAGGTGGCACCTAAATCCTCCCCTGTCTCCCAGATCTTTCTCCTGCAGCCCAAGCACACAGCTTCTGCTCTCTGTGGACTTGATCCTTCCAGACAGCCTGCCAAATTATAAACGCCCTCTAATAAGTCTCTTCCCTTCTCGACCCACAATTCCTCATCTTGCACTCAGAAAGCACAGGAAACTTAATCGATAGGCTTTTATTGAGCACTACACGTTTGCCTAGGCCTGCAGTGGGGCTGTGCCATAGACCCATGGGCGCCCAGATGTGCAAGTCACATGTTTACATTTGATCTCCACAGCAGCACCTAGACACTAATAGGCAGGACAAGCGACATTTTAGGAAAGGCAGGAGCGAGTTGCGGGAAGGTTAAGTGAATTATATGAGCCACACAACCTACCATGGCAAAGCCAGGACAAAGCACCAAGTGCTCCTTCTCTGCCAAGTGGTCCGGCCACCATTATGGCACCTAAAGGCAAACCTGACTGATGGGATGGATCCCACCATTGTTCTCATGTCAGATGAATTGAGGGTTGGAGAATTTAAGTGGGATTTGAACTCGGGACAGAATGATGGCAAAACCCATGCCGACAACCATCACATGCTCCAGCCATGGTTAAAGGAAGGGATTTATTCATTGTGACTTTGAAGCAGGATTTACACTCCTTGGTGGAAGACGGAGGGTCTTATGCTTGACCTCAGTGGAAGGAGGACCTTGATCAGAGAGGAGTGTGGAATAAGGAAACAGGCAGCCTGTGGGACAGTGCGCGTCCTGCCCTGCTAGGGGGGCTATGCTGTGGGAGGTGCTGGGGAGCAGAGTCCTGCCTTATGCAGGGAGTTGCAATGAATGGCTTCTGATGTTGTTTTCTAGTTAGGACTTTGTAAGCTTCCACGAAGTCTACCATGGAATCCACTGTGAGTAAAAAAGCCACGTTTAAAAGCTCCTTTCAAGTGTCCTGGGGCTGGGAGACAGGAAGGCGATCGTCACTTTCAGGAGTTGTGACAAGTCACTTGTCTCACAGGTGATACCCAACGTGTCCCCTATTCTTGCTCCCTGTCCCTGGACCCCCTAAGACTCATCCAAAAGGGGCACTTTCCTCCTTTCCCCCCCGAACTCTGTGTAAAAGTCTTTAGGAAAGAATGGGAATAAGCACATTTGACCCTTGTGTCCTTCAGCCTGGGCTACCTGAGCGACGGCTCATTTTTGTGTTTGATTTAGGATCTGATCCAAGATGACTTTTAATCTCCGTGCGGCAGGAATTTCGTTCCTAATATGTCAGCTCCATCCCGCTGAGTGTTCCATCCACACCCTTAGCCCAGTTATCTGCGGGGACTTTGACCCCAGACGGGGAGTCCCAGATGGGAGGCAGGACACTGCTTCAGGATGGACTATGAAAAATGCATGTAGGATAGAAAAATGTGAATTATGTGTGAAACAAACAAAAGCACCAGGCAACATGGAATTTGTGTCAACAAAAGCTTGCTGCAAGCTGTTGCTTGCTTCTAAGCGGGAAGTGGACCCTGGCGCCTGGGGAACAGTAGCAGGGAAGGACTTTTTGCAGAAACAAAAGGGGTGACCTATTTTGACTGCAGCTGCTTTCAAGCTTTTCAGCTCTCCTCTTTCCTGCGTCTGCCTCCCCCAGCAGCTCGGGAAGTCACTGCTTGTTAAGTCTCATGGTCTGAGCCACGAGAATGGGAATAACTGGCCTAACGTCTTGACATATGCAAGAGACAAGCAAAACAGTCCAAAGGGTGGGGCCTCCGGTTGACTTTCTTGTTGATTATAAACCAACAAGACTGGATTACTCGGTGAAGGAGGGACGTCAGCGTTCTCAGGAGGATTCATGTACTGGAACGCCTAGCTCATGTTCCAATTAAAATATCCATTCTGGAGCTATTAAACTGCACAGACTTTTGGTGCCACCAACTGAAAATGTTCTCAGTGCTAGTTTCCGAGCTAGCTGCAGAAATCCAAAATGGTCGTTCCCTCACTGAGAGAGATTTCTAGGATGAGACACCCAATATATACATTTTTTTAAAGCAAATTATTTTCAGTCATTTAAAATGATTACCCTGTTCCTCTCTGGTCCCTGCTGGAGGCCCAGACATCCAAGTGCCATAGATAGCTGTGTCAAATATAATGAAGAGCATTCCAATAGTTCGGGGGGGGGGGGGCGCACACTGCTCCAGGCTGGCTCACGGCCACTCTGGCTACCACCAGAACTGCCTTCCTGAGGTGTTCGGGGAGGAGGGAGCCCTGTGTGGTCCAACTGGCAAGCTTTTTGCATACGGACCTCTCCCTTTACAAGGCTGGTGAGATTTTGTGGCCCACAGGCCACAGCCTCAACCCAAACCCATGACCACCTCACACTTTCATTAATTCGGGAGGTACCACTTCTTGCTCTCGCTTCCCCAAATGGCTCCTGGGGCTCCTTGCAACCTTTTACAGAGAGATTGAGGCGGCAGGCTGCCAGGGCTGTGGAAACGAGGCACCCTCCAGTTGAATTTGACTTTATGAAGAAAGGATATTCAATTTCATTCCATTCCATTTAATTCAATGCATATTTATTGAGTGCCAGTTAATATAACAGGTTCTGTGGACCTGCCTATGGCCTGGGCTCATTTCAACCTTATCTCACCTTGATCTCTTCATTTATGAAAGTGTTATCGATGATAACATAATCCGCTCAAGATTTCTGTGGGCTTCAGTGCGAAGGTGTGTGTAGCGCACCCAGCCCATTGCCTGGTCCATGGTGGTCGTGCAGGGGACAGCAGTACCTCTTGTTCCTCTCCCCTTTCTCCAAATGCTCGGAAACATGAATTCATCAGTCACACCAGGAGTCATTTCAGGCGCGGGCAGGAGGTCTGAAGGGGGTGTCTCTGATGAAGATTTCCTTCTCAAGACCGCACTTCTACGTTGAAGTAGCTGGGTTGTATTGCTGACTTCATAGGGTAGGGAATTAAATGAGATAATATCTGTGAAATGCTTGGCACACTATTAGTGACTCATAGAGTCCATGCAATGACTATTATTTAACTAGAGGTCTGGGTGCACGAGTTTTGAGCACTGGGGTGGGAGGTCCCTCAGCCTGGCCTGTGCCCTTTTGCAGTCCGGAACTCCTCAGGGGATGTCTGCCAGCCGGCTTAGGCCTGATCAAGCTGGCAGGCAGACATCCCTCCCGCAGTCCGTGGCTCTCACAGTCCACAGCTCTCGCAGTCCGGGACCCCTCGCTCCTTAACCGCCCACCTGAGAGGCTCCTGCCACTGCTGCTGCACTTGCCAGCCATGAGCCTGGTTCAGGGCTTCTGGCTGAGCGGTGCGCCCCCTGTGGGAGCACACTGACCACCAGGGGGCAGCTCCTGCGTTGAGCATCTGCCCCTTAGTGGTCAGTGTGCATCATCGAGACCGGTTGTTCCACTGTTCGGTCTATTTGCATATTATATGGGATGTATCTGTCTATGTATCTATGTATGTATGTCTCGACCTATTTTCTATAGATTTATTTTGTTATTACTGCTTATTTTCTTGGCTTGAAACCTCTAGGATTCTGGCAGTCTAGTTGTCCCTTTCTTCCTCTGTTGTGTCTTCCTGGCTCCTTAAAGACAGGCTATTCATTCATTCATTCCCCAGACATTTGCTGAGCACTTGTTAACTGCCCACAGTCACACAGGCAGGTTAGGTCACCAAAACTGGCCACCCATTTGGGACCCCTGACATCTAGCAGCTTGTGGTTTTTGAGGAAGCCAGAGAAGTAAACACATACTTTCCAATACCATGTAATAAACATAGGGGTAGAGGTCAACATGGGTGATGTGGGAGCACAGATTAGGGACAGGCAGCCTGCTGGGGCTGGTGGAAGCGTGGTCATGGGTGGCTCCTGGCCGGGATGTCTCAGCAACTGCATTTGAAAGGGCAGATGTTTTTAAATTCTCAAGACCAAAGACTTTCCATTCGCATTTGTGTCCTTGAGGCATCATGTGCCAAAACAAGCGATGGGAGAGTCTAAATTCTGCCTCCAAACTATGCTGGAAGGCAGCACAGTGGCTGGGCACTCTGGGGTGTCTCATCCCAGTGGCACACACAGAACTTCCTTCTTCTCCATGACTTCAGGGCAATACCATCTGAGCATTGAAGCCTGTGCTGCAGGTTCTCCCCAGGTCTCTTTATAGTAGGCTGTCCCTGCAGGTCACCCCACACAGCTGTGTCTCAGAGCACCTGTGAGAAAAACCTGGTCAGGACAGGGGCCAGGAAGCATGCCTGTAAATACATGGACAGTGCTCACAGGAAGGCTAACAGGGAAGACAGACCCAAGTCCACTTCCTTCCTAAGGTCCATCTGTGGCTCCTGCATCCACCCATGGAGGGACAAACAGCAATGATGATGCTGGAGTGATGAGGAAGAAAGTTCGTGAAGCACTGTCCAGGAAGTGACGCCAACGATGCAGAAGGCTTGGCCCTCCATTTCTGGCATCTGGTGTAGCAAACAGCTCCCTGAAACATCGGGGTTGGCTTTGTAGTTAATGCCTTGGCCCACAGGGCAGGAAATAATCCTCATTGTCCCAGCAACATTTTCAAGAATCTTGACTTAGAAGCCTTGTGCCTCCATCCAGGCCCTCAGCTGAGCTGGGGTCTGGACATGCCCTGTGCTGTGTTTCTCCTGTCCATTGCCCCTTGCTGTGCTTTCCTGTGGTCCTTAGCATCCCTGCTAATTTCCTGTCCTCCTTGTCTCTTCTTCAGGAAGCCTCGAAAGTGGTCCCCAATCTCATGAAAAGCCAAACAGCTAACTCAGCCTTCAGGATTGACAGAGAAGCACATAGGAGCTTCTGTTATGAGGAACACATCCCCCCACCCCCCTTTTTAAAAGACTTTTTAAAAAATTTTTTTAGAGAAGTTAGTTTTAGGTTCACAGCAAAGTTGAGGGAAGGGTACAGAGATTTTCCATTTATCTCCGGCCCCCACACATGCATTGCCTCCCCCATTATCAGCATCCCCCAATCACATTTGTTACAACTGATGAACCTACATTGGCACGTCATTATCACCCAGAGTTAATAGTGTAGGTTACAGTTCACTCTTGGCGTTGTACATTCTGTGAGTTCGGACATATGTATAATGACTTGTCTCCACCCTTAAGGTATTCTCACTGCCCTAATATTCTTCGGTGCTCTGTGTACTCATCCCTACCACCCCAACCCCTGGCAATCACTGATCTTTTCACTATCTCCATACTTTTGCCTTTTCTGAAAGTCATATAGTTGGAATCGTACAGTATGTAGCCCTTTCAGATTAGCTTCTTTTACTCAGTAATATGAACTTATTTTTTACTTTTTAAATTAAAAAAATTGAATTTATTGGAATGACATTGATTAATAAAATTATATAGGTTTTAGGTGTACAATTCTATAATACATTATCTGTATATTGTATTGCATGTTTGCCACCTCAAGACAAATCTCCTTCCGTTATCATTTATCCCCCCTGTACCCTCTCCTACCTCCGCATCCCCTTTTCCCTCTGGTAATAACCATGCTGTTGTCTGTGTCTGTGAGTTTGTTTGTTTGGTTTTGCTTCATCCCTTCACCCTTTCCCCCCAGCTTTAAGTTTCCTCCATGTCTTTGCTTGGCACATTCACTTTGTAAACTTTCATGCACATAACGTTAGATCCAGGAAGGTGGTCTTGGCCCACTTTGAGAGCGCAGGGACTCTAGGGGTTATAAGAGCACCCGGATCAGACCAGTGATCAGTACACTTCGGGCGGATGGATAGGGAGAAATTGGCCCAGTCTCCTTGACTTTCCAGCTAAGGGATCTCCTGTCCCCACTCCACTCTGTGTTGAAACTGACCTCAAGGAAAAGGTAAATGAAACTAATTCCTTCTGGAGGAGATTATTGAGTAATTGAAATGGACTTCCTCAGAAGGGTCCTCCTTCCACTATCCAGTATTAACAGTCATGACACTGGAGTAATAATAACGAAGCAGCAAATGCATAGCAATGACGCTGTCTGTTTCCTTGTACAATTGATACAGTCCTTTAACACCTGGTTTCTCAGTTGATCCCATGATAGTGATGCTGTAGGTGGCAGGAATGACACCAATATTTTTACTTTTCAGGCAAGGAGGCCACATTTTTATGTGGCCGTGGGACATAGCGAGGGTCACACAGTTGATGTGCATAGCAGAGCCAGGATTCCAATTCAGGTCTCTGACACCAAGCCCATTGAGATTTCTCATGTGTAACTGATACATGCTGGGCCATGTCCAGGCTTGGGGCTCAGAGGCAAGAGTGACCACCTGGGACTGGGGGTCAGGGTAAGCTTCATAGGAGAGGTGTCCCTTACCTAGGCCCTGAGGATGGGCAGGAGTCAGGCAGAGTTTAGGGGGGTGGTTATACCTAGCAGGACAGTTAGCAAGCTGGTTACTACAGGGGATCTTTCATGTGACATGGTGCAATGTCAGAATGTTAGGGTGTTCAGATGGTTGTGAAGGGGTTCAAGAGAGAGCTGTGGTCATGAGGGTTTTTCTCTAGTGCCCCTCCTTAGCCTCCTTCTCAGCCTTGGCCTCTCTGTTTGGCTCAGGGTGGTTGGAGACAGGGCACACTTTCCCTGTCAGAGGATTTGGGCATGAGCACGAGGGAGCTGTTCCTGCCAGGGCTCTCAGCCTCATTCTCTTTCCTATCCCGCTGGTATCTTGGGAGGAGGCCATGGACCAGTCCCTGGTCCTACTGCAGTTGTCAGAGGAGCACCCACTCCGAAGCAGCCCGCACTGGCCTCCTTTCATCTGGCTGTTCTCAGATGTGAAGGACACAGAACAGAAATTGTCTGAAGGCCTGCTTAGTGGGGGGTGAGGGGAGCCAGAGGGGGAATTGAAATTCAAAGCCAAGGCCCCCAGACACCCTGCTTTGTGGCAGCTCATCAGTTTTCCCGCTTCTCCCGTGTGGGAGCCCGTGTGCTCCTGCTCTTGTCTGGCTGCAGCCTGGGCAGCATCTGTTAGCAATGAATAAAGACGGGGTGGCGGAGGTGGAGGCGGGGCCGGGTGGGGGCAGGAGGAAGGTCTATTTAAACAAAATGTGTTTGCTCACACACATAAAACCACAGGCCTCCTGGAGGCGAGCACCCCATTGGGCCCCCTCATTCTTGCATTTGTAATCAGGAGCATGTGATTGAAAGACTGAAGCCTTCATGTAGATTCAGTGGGCCTCAGCCTCCCTACATATGAGGGGCTTGGGCAGGGAAAGTTCTCGGGGCCTTTCCTGTGTCCAGCGGCGAGAGATGGCTGGTCTAGAGCTGAGAACCCTCTAGTTCTCACACAAGGCGTAGGATGCTCTGGGTTCACAGTGCCTCTGGGCCATTAGGGAAGGAGGCCGAGTCTCCTCTCAACCTCCAAAAGGTGAAGCAGGCGCTTTGGTAAAGGGCTCCACACAGCCCCCAAGGCAACATCTGATTCTTCGCCTTAGCATTTGAGGCCTCCAGGATCTGATGTCTGCTTCCCCATTTCCCATCAATCTGTATTCTTACTTCAAAATCAAGACCTCCAAGGAAACAAAAGGTAAGACACATGCCAGCGAGGCCAGAGCCAGAATTCAGAGGCACTAGAATATTTCTGGAAGGCTTGACAGGTAAAGACAGTCTTGTATATAGAAGGAAACAGTTTCAATTGCTTTCTTGAGCAAGGAATCCTTTTAGAAAATTATTGGGAGTAGGCAAGGAGTTGGAGGCTCTTCTCAAGTCCCTTACGAAGACAACATGGGGGAAGAGAACAGAGCATGTCCTCCTTCCTTCATCCTTTTGTGGACCCAAGGAAGAAAGGGCCTTGTGTGGGCTGGTGCAGCTCCTGTGCCTACCCTGTCCATGGCAGGGCTTATGGCTGGTCCTGAAACCCTCCACTGGCTCCCACCAATAAGGAGAGTGAAGGAACCACCTCACCTTAAACTCCTACCACTGGGATGTGTGGGTGACTACTCTCTGAGATTCTAGCCAGAGTTTCTACTTCTAAGACCTTCCATTGCCTTAGAGTGCTGAGGCGGTGGGAGGAAAGAGAAGAGGAGAAGTATAAGATAAGATTTAGTGGCCTGGAAGTCTTCCATACCTGCTTCAGAATAAGGGGATAAACACATTAGAGGATAGATTACACTCAGGCAAGGGTGGAAGCAAGACACAAGATAGGTGTCCCTGATTTAAGGAGGCTCCAGGAGGATTGTGAATGGATGTGTCTACGCTACCTCCCCCCCCCCCACTTTTTTTTTCTGGGGCAGCCTTGACAGTGATCTAGGTACAACTAAAGGGTCATCTATGGTGAGCAAATTGGATGTCTTATACCTCTGTTAGAAACTCTGTAAGCTTGACCATCACTGACCCACGATGTGACCCTGGAAATTAGCTGTTAGTTCCCAAGTTTTCTACATATCTTAATTGGGAATTCCATTGCCCAGACCCCTCAGCAGCCTTGGGGATTAATGAAAGCCTTGTTCACAAATGTCTCAGGCTCCATAAAGGTTTAGATCGATAATTAACAAGAAGGAGAAGGCATAAACATTTCAAATATATATCAACTCCCAGATCTGTAACAGCCAATAAGTCTAAAAACTGAGTGGCCACAATTTCCCTCAGTGACAGGCAGCCCATACAGTTTCAAAAGTAATTCTGCAATGAGTATAAATTACCACTTGGGTAAACCTTCCATGTATGCCATGGCTATGGATTTATTAAGTGAAAATGAAACTTTTAAATAAATATCTGAGACAAAAAATGTATTTCCCATCTAATCGGACCACAGAAGCAAGAGGTTTTAAAGCGCTCAGTAGCCTGGACTCTGAGAGTAGAAAAAGCTGATCACATTTTCTTAGAAGTAATTCTGCTGAGTTAGTCCCTGCCATGAAATCTCCCTCCTCAGCTCTCCAAATACCTGGATTCCCTGATATTAGCCAAGAGCAATGAGGGCACAAAAGTTGCCAGGACGTTCCCCCAACTTCTTGGGGGATCTGACAGATCCTGAGGCATCTCATTTCCCTAAGATCTGGATTTGGACTTTCCTCTCAGACTCTGAACCAGCAGCTTCCCAGCCAAATGTTCCTGCCACGTGGCCTTCCCTGTAATGGAAAAATAGGTCAGTGTTTCAGCTTTTAACTAGCTTTATTGATACTAAAAATAATCTTTGCAAGAGACCAGTGGACCCCAAAATACAAAATGAAAAGGACACATCAGCAGCCTAACCAGCCCTGCAAATGCTTGATGGCATTCCCTGTAGTGTAGACAGCAACACTCAATGGACACTACTGTCTCTCTAGCAATCATTCTGTCCCTTCTCTACTAGGGGCTTCCCAGCCCCAGGTTTAAGCCCTTGATTACATTTAACCCATCAAGGTCATTCCTATTCCTCTTGCCAAAGAAGGATGTGAGAACTCAGGTCTAAGCTGATCACCACCTGGTGTTCCCTATTGGTAAGCATTGGTTCATAAATGGGCTGGAAACATCTTACAAGCAATCCTTCCTATATAATAAAAGGCTAATATGCAAATCGACCTAACTGTGGAACGACCGGTCTCTATGACATGTACTGACCACCAGGGGGCAGACATTCAATGAAGGAGCTGCCCCCTGGTGGTCAGTGTGCTCCCACAGGGGGAGCGCCACTCAGCCAGAAGCCAGGCTTATGGCTGGTGAGCACAGTGGCGGTGGCGGGAGCCTCTTCTACCTCTGCAGCAATGCTAAGGACCCCTCAGGGGATGTCCTAAGCTGGCAGTTGGACATCCCCCAAGGGGTCTCAGACTATGAGAGGGTGCAGGCTGGGCTGAGGTACCCCCTCCCCCCCCCACAGTGCACAAATGTAGTGCACCGGGCCTCTAGTGAGATATAAGAGGCTATATTTTATGGGAATTTTGATAAAACTTTCCTTGATCATAAAAAAAAAAAACCAAAAAAAAAAAAAAAAACCGCAGGAAGATATGGTCTCTCACTTCCATTGGTGAGAATGAGGAGCATTGTATTGGTTGCCATCCTGTTATGGCAAAGGGAACCAGCCTTAGGATAAAACTGAATCTATAGAAGAGTGAACAGTGATAAAAAAAGAGAAAAGGTCCTTGATGACCTCATAGAGGGACTAGGTTAATTTCCTTTCCCATTTGGAAGTTCAAGTTCTAACATGAGGATTTCAAGTAGTATGAGAGTTGGGATATCTCATAGATTGTTGACTCTTTCAGTCTATTTCTAGAGAAAGATGTCAGGGTTGGAAACAAGAATTACACTATATTGTTGTATACAGTTGCTAGAGTTAATGTGCTTGTATTTTTCATTAATATTTTTGAGGAATATCAATTTATAATTGTATTTTTTGTAATGTCCTTATAAGTTTTGGCATTAGGATTAAGCTGGCATTATAAAATGATATGAGATATGTTTGGTCCCCTGTGTTTATTTTTAAAGTTTGTGTAAAATTAGTGTTATTTCTTCCTTAAGTGTTTGAAAGAATTCACCAGTAAAATCATTGGGATCTTGTATTTTATGAGAGGAAGAGTTTTGATAAAAACAGTTTCTTTATAAAATTGCTGTTTGAACATTTTTCATCTCGTGCCATTTTGACAACTTATATTTTAAAGAAATGCATCTATTTCACCAAGATGTTTAATTTGTTGGCATACATAAATTTTTCATATTATTTTATTATACATTTAATATCTGTAGGGTCAATAGATATACCATCTTTCATCCACAATACTGTTAATTTGTACTCCCCTTCATTCTTTCCTACTTGATCAGTCTCAATGTTTCTTAATTTTGTAGAATTTTTTTCTTCAAAGAACATAAATTGGGTTCTCTTAGTTTAATAATTATTTTCTGTTTTAAATTTAATTGATTCTTTTTTTTTTTTTTGCTTTTTATCTGTATTTATTTCTTCTACCTACCTACTCTGGATTTACTTTGCTTTTATGTTTTTTGCTTCTTAAAGTGGAACCGTAGGCCATTGATTTTAGATCTTTCTTTAGATTTATCTATGAGCATTCAAGCTATATGTTTTCTTCTATGCACTGATTTAGGTGAATCTCACAAATTTGGACATATTGTGCACTTTTTACCAATTCACTAAATCCTCTTTGACTGTGTCTAGTCTAGATTTTGTGTTTTAGTCTAGATTTTGTGTTTTAGTCACTTTAATGTCTCTATTTTAAACGCCTGTTCTTGTTTGTTTTCTACCAATTTTTGTTTCATTTTTAAAGAAATTATTCTTTTATCTCTTTGATGTTACTACACGTGTTTATTTTGTAAATTTTTTCAGACTCATAAAGTTAGTTGATTTCATCTGAGAATACCCTTGTACACTCTTAATGATGTTTGACTCCCTTTCTTCGTGTAATATTTATCTGTGCATTTTAAATTTAGTCTCAGATGGATTTGAAAGTTTATTTTCCTCATTTTCCCATCTGTGTGTATCCTTCTTATCGTATAAAGTTTATAGATGTCACCTCATAGCTTTTCTGAACCTGCAGAGCAGCGCCACACATTCTAATGACAAGTTAGCACTTCTTCCCTGTGGCAGCTTGTGGAAATGACATGTCTGGCCACTGAGCCAGCGGGTAACTTGATTCTGTGTCTGGTCTTTGTATTCACCTGCATCCCTATGACCACAGTTTCCTATAAGCATAAGCCCTATGTAGAATCAACAATAGCTTCCTTTGTGTCACGGTTGGGAATTCCCCCTCCAGCACTGACTGCAGGTACTGAACCTAGCTTTCGTCTCCCAGTTCGGAGGTTGGTGCAGTTAGTCCATTTTGCCCCGTGGGAACTGGCCTCCTGGCTACCAGTGCTTTGGTTTGGATGATGACCTAGAAGGCTTGTGGCTTCAGCTCTGCTCACTACTTTGCATTTAAGTTCTATTTCAGTCCATGGTGATGTTTGTTATACTTCTGAGCCCAGCTCTGTCTTTTTGGATTTCGCTTTTTCTATTTAATTTATCATTGCTGTGTGTTTCAAGCTGACAAAGTGTACTAGACGTAAACGAAATATATCATCTTTGCCAGAACTCTTCTTCTTGCTTTATAAATGGAGAACTGAGGGAGGCTCAGAAAGGGGGAATGTCTTGGTTAGGGCCATCCAGTAAGCTTGTGCCGGAGCCTGAGCAGGCCCTCCGGCCTCCTGCCTCTGTGCCCTGGGACTTCTCACTGTCCCCAGGTGCTCAGAAACTGACTCAGCACCGAGCTGCTGCCTGCCTCCTTGCAGGAATGAGGTAGGAGAGAGAGACAGCTGCTGGGGAGACTCACCTGATGTTTCCTGATAAGGTAGAGAAGATGCTTAACAGATTTCATCACCGCCAAATTCATGTCTGACTCAAAGCCTTTCTTTCAGCAAGTTGTCACAGTCTGAGCCAGGGCCTCGCCCCACAGTGCTCGGTGCCACATGACCTTTGCACTCACCACCACAACCCAGCTCTAGAAAAAGTATTTTCCCTTTGGAGGTTTCCTTTTAATGAAGAGACAAAAGAAGAAAGTGGACTTTTAATTTGAAATGGGCCCAACATTTCAATGTAGGTTGTACAAATAAATCAAACACAATTGTCAGTTGAAAAATGTCACTCAGCTTAAGAAAAAAAAAATGTTCCATGTGGTATGTGTACCTGTGGGAAGAACAGTGTTTAAAGCCTGGTTGCTGGATACTGTCACCTGGCCAGACATCCATCTCTCATAATATTGCATAGCTATGTGATGAAGGGCTGTCAGACTAAACTCTTTTATTACTTAAAAGTTTGTAAATCAAGATTTTAAAAATAGAATGGGAGGGTAGATGTCGTTCCTCCTTTTGATTACTTCAAATGAAGCTAGTTAAAAATCCGTCTGGTGTCTCTAGCCATTGTGCACACACTGTAGGCAGAAAAGGACACGAGATTTCCTCCTGCTCCAATGGACGGCCCCCATGCACTAAGGCCTCTTTTATTTCTGAAGCTGTGTGGCCTGTTCCATGTCCATGTGGCCACGTTCTCCCTGGTCTCTATAATTCAAAGTTCCAAATGGAACGCGACACACTCAGAAAACTACTTTTACTTGCAGAATGCGCATTGGAAGGTGGTTTGTTGAGCTCTGTGCCTCGCAGCCTTTAGCATCTCTCACCACCCAGCGGTGGTCTAAGTAGGTATTCAGTCAGCTGAATGCCGGAAGGAAGGAAGGTGGCTGCAGATGCAGGGCAGCCACAGCCTCAGAAGACTGCCATGACTGAATGTAGCTACAGGAAGCAGGTATTTCCCTGGCTGTGTTCTAAGATTAGCGCTTATAGCAGTTGACCGATGTGTATCGGCCAAGCAGAGGGTGTTTAAAGGATCAAGTGAGTGTTGATCTAATGCTTTGAAGATAAAGGTGAAGATAACAAGCAAATTCCTATTATTGCAAATGATCTAATAATTACTGTAATCATTATCCTTATCCAGCCATAGACTTAACAATAGAGATATTCAAGTACATTGAGTTTCATTCTTCAGCTGCAGTACGGTTCATTGTGAGTGATAATGCAGATCATATAACCTTGAACAGGTTGCAGAGTGAGCTACCTCTCTCCCACTTGCAAACAAGTAACAGAGAACAGCAATTGCAGGAGAGGTGGCTGGAGGGAGCCCAGGGAAGGGAGAGGGTGGTCCAGCTCCCAGTATTTCTGATTCCCCAATGTCAAACAGCAAGTGAGTATCTCCAGTGAACCAGCTAACATCTTTGTGTTGAACTGACAGGTTGTTTTGACATCATGAGACACAGCCAAACAAAGAATGAAAACAAATTGGTAGCCACGTTTCACAGTTCCTGATCATGGGCACAAAGCAATCAAACACACCTGCAAGAAATCCTGAAATACAAGCTTTGATCCTGACTTCGTTCAAGGTTCAACCCTCCGCTTCTTCATGAATTTTTTTCCAGCTCAAGTAACCATGGGATGTGTCCTGACCTGGCCTAGATCACAGAGTGAGACTTATCTCTTACCCTTATCCTCATAAGCAGATGCTCAACTACAGCTGGGATGCTCAGCCACAGCCAGGCAGGTAGGAGAGAGTGATGGGGCCATCCCCAGGCATACAGCATGCTAGACTTAGAGACCAGGCTGAGGTAGGATGTGATGATCAAATAATCAGGTGGCTCGATGCTATACATTCAACATAGTTTCCACATCCCAGAGCTTGAACATATTGACAGTTAGAGGTTGAAGAGAATTTTGTGACAGAAGAATAGGTTTGCCTTAAGCCTCACATGCCTCACATAACAGGGAGTAAATGTTGAAAACACGATGTTATAGAAATGAGTGTGAAAGAGTTTTGAATCAATTCAGAGGCAGTGCGTCCGTTAGGAAGGAGCCTGTTATGTCCAGGTATCTAATCCTAATCCTGTTCTCCTCCAATGGACCTCTTGGTGTCCCAATTAGAGGTAAAGAATCCACGACTGGAAGGATGCTGGTCCTAGTGGTAGGGGGTCAGTTCTTTGATGTGGTAGGAAAATTCAGGGTTGGCAGCATCAGCCTAGTCTGGGACACAAGGAAACTCTTTAACTTTGCCCTAATTCCCTCCCTCCCTCCCTCCCTCCTTCCCTTCCTTACTCCTTCCTCTCTCCCTCCCTCCCTCTCTTACTTTCTTCTCTTCCTTCCCTATGGACCTCTCTCCCTTCCTTCAATCTTTTCTTTCTATTATTTCAAATAATTATCTTTTAGATTTGTCAATAATCCCTATTTTATTTTATTTTTTTAATATTTTTTCTCTTCTATTATTGACTTTCCAATAATATCTCTGGATTTACTACTTTCTTTTTAAGCTTAAAACCTATTTTTATTAATTTCCATCTTTACTTTTTACTAATATATACATGTAAGACTTTAACTTTTCCTCTGAGAACTTCTTTTTTAAAAATATATATTTTATTGATTTTTTACAGAGAGGAAGGGAGAGGGATAGAGAGTTAGAAACACCGATGAGAGAGAAACATTGATCAGCTGCCTCCTGCACACTCCCTACTGGGGACGTGCCTGCAACCAAGGTACATGCCCTTGACCGGAATCAAACCTGGGACCCTTGAGTCCGCAGGCTGACTCTCTATCCACTGAGCCAAACCGGTTAGGGCTCCTCTGAGAACTTCTGAGATGCCAATCTGTCCAATAGAAATTGTCATATAATCATAACCACAGCCATAACTATAATGTATAGTATATGTATAGTATAGATAGTAGATATATATTGCTTTCATTGTAATTTAGTTCTAAATATTTAAAATTTTCAGCAATATTGTGTTTTCAATTTGGCACGGTGCCCACACTAGTTCTATGCCTGGGCATCGTAAGCCTCCCCGGGCCCCCCATTACATTGAATAACTATGGATGAAAAAAAATTGAATGCACCGAAACCTGTTTGGCTCAGTGGATAGAGCGTCGGCCTGCGGACTGAGAGGTCCCAGGTTCGACTCCGGTCAAGGGCATGTGCCTGGGTTGCGGGCACATCCCCAGTGGGAGATGTGCAGGAGGCAGCTGATCGATGTTTCTCTCTCATCGATGTTTCTAACTTTCTATCTCTCTCCCTTCCTCTCTGTGAAAAATCAATAAAATATATTTTTAAAAAAATTGAATGAATCTTTGTAATTTCTCTGGTTCTGAATATTTAGTCACCACTGTATTTCGTATCAATCACACTCCTTTTCTTGGCCATGTGTCTACATTTCTGTGTGCTTACTGTCTGGACGTGCTCCTTAATATTTAAACAAAGGCCCAGATAGGCATACATGCAGACTCAGTATTAACAGGAGGGAAGTAGGAACCATTTACAACTGGAACTTGTCCAGGAGACAGACACAGTTATGCCAGGGACGAACAAAATGCATCTTCTCTGCCTTGAATTCTGCATTCAGAATGAAAAGGGAATTGAGGTGCAGGGCATTGCCAAGCTGGAGAGCCAGATAAGGTGGCGGGACCATTCCCCGACCTGCCTCGGCCATGCACCTCATAAGCTGATAATCCTGGGTAGAATTTCCCAACCAGCATCTAGAAAAGAAGTGGATTTTATAGCAAAGTGAGGCAGGCTGACAGCTCTCAGTAAACAGAACATAGGTCTTCTGTGTAATCTGGGTAGGAAGCCGCTGTCTGCCTCCCTTATCTCGTCTTTAACTCAGATCCTCTTCTAGTATGTCACATGTTGGTCCCGACTAAATAGAAAATAATAATGATAAATTTAATGGAGAGGCCCCATTTATTCAACACTTATCAGGTGCCAGCAACTGTGCTAAGTGTTTTATAAATATGATCTTACTTAATCTTCTGGAAAAGTCCATTATAATTATTTTAATATCACAGATAAAGCTAAAGCTCAGATAGGTTAAGTAATTTTTCTAACATCTGAGAGCTAGTGAGGGGCAGGGCCAGGGTCAGGGCCAGGGCCAGGGCCAGGGCTTTGCATCTGATGACAATGCCTGCTCTTCACCATCCTTCTGTCCTCCCACTCCCAACTCTAAGCAGACCACTCCCCAGAATCCCACTTTACCCTTTACAGGTGGTTAGCATTGCTCTTCCAACAACATAATTTACTTCCTTGCTTGCTTAGATGTCTGTCACCCCACTGGGCTGTGAACTGCTTGAAAGTAGGAGTCTGTTCATCTTTGTATCCCTATTGCCTCACGTGGTATGTGGTGCAAAGCAAGAACTCAGGAAATGAGTGATGAATGAATGAATCAGTAAATGAAACAGACATTTGGTAACAAGCTGCTTTGTCAAAGACCTTTTATTGTTACTTTACTGGTAATCTTTGCCCCTGTAAGGAAAATCATATCACATAATAAGATTTAAATTTGTTTTCAGATATTGATATCAAGTTAGTTTTCTTAGTAAAACAGTCAAGAGTTAAAGGAATCGGCAGAGGAAATAAAAGGGCCTCTTCAGGAATACGTAACACAGAAGAAGACTACAAGTTCAAGATTAAGGATGTTGAAGAATAGGTAGTCAATCGGCCAGGGTCAAACTCAAGAAAGCTTGCTTCTCCCATGTTTCAGAACCCAGAATGATCCGTTTCAGTGCAAACAACAGCCTTGGCTCAGGGTATAAGGCAGCTGCCCATCAGCTAGATTAGGGCTGTTTCCAAACCTACGTCTCATTCTTTCTGGGAGAGAACCACACCAGATCTGGTCTCTGAGCGCTCACTTGGAAATACAGCCGTCACTCTGCAGAACACATTGGAGGAAAGCTATACCCCTATGGAATCAACAGATGCAATTTGAGTTTCAAACACTGAGCTCAGAGGAAAGAGCAGACAGCTCCAGGCTGACTCTGTGGAGCTCCAGCGTGGACCACACACAAGCAGATTCCCACACACCTGGATCCCCAGCCACACGGGTCCAGGGTTCTTACCAGCTCCTCAGAGAGGGGCCACTAGGGGCTGAGGCCAGCATGTATAGTGTGTTTTTCACCCTCTGTCATCTATAAGGACCCAGAGTAAACTCTATCAAGTTCTCATGTGAGAGTATGGGCCCAATTATTCTCAACTGAGCCTTGAATGAAAGAGCTGAAAGCTTTTCCAGATATGGACTGGATGGAGTCTGTCCGTTTATTGGAGAAGCCAGACCAAGTGCGCAGCTTTTTTTTTGCAAGATACTGCTTGAATGAATATCTTACACATTGAGCAAAGACTTGGGAATATAATAGAAGTTTTTGCCCTCCCCCCAGATTGCTAAGAGGCCTGGTATTTTAGCAGTGGAGGGGGCTTGTGTAAAAACAGCGGGAGACAGGGCTGCAGAGAGAGGTGTACAAAGGTCTTGCCCTCCCTAGTCAAGCCATTCATTTGGTTGGCCTCTGTCCTGAGTGTGCGCTTTAGTAACTGATTCCAGAATGCAGGAAGATGTTCCCTCTCTGTGTGATCTCCTAGTGGTTTTAGAACTGTGCACACAATATTGAATAATAGAAAGTGCTGATTTCACTAATTTATAAGGGCTGTGGTAGAATATATAGGGTGAACTAGGTGCCTGGGAAGTCTGTTATATACCCGCTTATTTGCCGGCTGATGTCTAAATCCTCCATCAAAGCTTGATATTCTGATCTCTTTTTATAAAGAACATTTCCTAAAAGGTGTCCACTGTTACAGGGAAGCCTCCTTTTCTGCTGTGGAATGCTCTGAAAGTGCCAAGTTTTATGATGGTATTAGTCACTGACAGACACAGATTGATTTTAGGGAAGGTGAGACATCATTATATCAACTCACTAGAAAGTGTAGGATTTGAGTACAGCCAGGGATGGAAGGGATCTGCTGGTCCTTTTTTTCCTGGTGAGTACATAGTAGTCATTCATCTCTATCCGGCCCCCTCCTTCTGTTCCCCTACACACACACACACACACACACACACACACACACACACACTGCTGTGCACACTTGCCTGGTGTAGACATCATTTCCCTGTGTTCAGCCCAGAGGTTTCCCACAGCTGGAGTGGGGAGCACCTGTGTGGCTCTGCTTTGCATCTGCTGCACTCACTCACCGGCAGGCCTGGTTACCATCTGCATAGGTAAGGCCCAGCCTGGGCTATAACCACCGGCCCAGCTCCTGCAGGCGCAGAGTAAACCTGGACATAAAGCAGGTATCCTGCCATACCTGAGAGGCTCTGCTTCGTGTCCCTGGTTCTTTCACACAAAGAACCTTATTTACCTGGCATGCCTCCCGTCTCTTTCTTGATACTCACATCTTCTCTTTGATTTCAGTAGCTGAGTCATTCTAGGAGCTGGAGAAATGAGCTTAGGAGGACTCAAAATTAAGTGGCTCTGTCACTGACTTCATTCATTCATTCATTCATTCACTCACTCATGAAACTCCAGTGTGCTCTGTGGAGACAAACCTGCATAAAATTCCACTGCTGCACTTGAGGACTTGAGCCTAGCTTGGAAGAAAAACTTAAAAACTCATAATTGCAGCACAGTGTGATAAGAACTCCTGAACGAGTGCATGAAAAGGGCTTTGCAGGCACAAAAGAGAAAGCCACACACTTCATCTGGCAGAGCTTGGAAGAGCTGTATGGAGGACAGCACATCTGAGTAAAGTCACAAGTAAGAAATCACAGCGTTCTTGGGAAATAGCAGATTAGGGAATAAAAGGCAAGAGTGAATTCATCCAGAGTGGAAGTAAATTAAAAATCAATAATAAAAATATCTCAGGAATACTCCCAATATTTGAAGACTAAGTAACAGATTTATGGATAACTTGTGAATCAAAGAAGCAATCAAAAGGGAAAAGGAAGTATTTGAACTGAACCAAGGCATATGTACAACATATTAAAATTTGTGGGAGGGAGTAATTAGAGGAAAATTTATAGCATTAAATGCCTATATCAAAAGAGAAGAAGGGTCTCGAATGACCTCAGTTTCCACCCTAAGAAAATAGAAAAAGAAGAAATTAAACATCAGTAGGTAGAACAGAGGAAATAGTAAAGATCAGAGCAGAAGTTGATGAAATTATTATCAGAAATACGATAGAGAAAATCAATGAGACCAAAAACTGACTCTCTGACAAGAATAACAAAATAAAAATCAATAAACATCTATCCAGGGGTGGGCAAACTTTTTGACTAGAGGGCCACAATGGGTTCTTAAACTGGACCGGAGGGCCGGAACAAAAGCATGGATGGAGTGTTTGTGTGAACTAATATAAATTCAAAGTAAACATCATTACGTAAAAGGGCACGGTCTTTTTTTTCAATAGTTTTATTCATTTCAAATGGGCCGGATCCAGCCCGCGGGCCATAGTTTGCCCACGGCTGATATAGACAGATGAGCAAAGGAGAAAAACAAGAAGACACAAATTACAATATAGAAAATGAGAAGATGGCATCACTGTAGATCCTACAGATATTAACATGGTAATTAGAGAATAATATGAAGAGGTTTATGTCAATAAATTCAACAACTTTGATGAAAGAAACAAATTTTTATAAAGACACAAACTACCAAAGCTCACTCAAGAAAGATTAGATAACCTACATAGCCCTGTATCTATTTTCAAAATTAAACTTATAGTTAAAAACATCCCCTTAACTTTAGGACAAGTTGGATTCACCAGTGGATTTCACCAAATATGTAAGAAAGAGATGTTATCAGTTCTGCCTATACTCTTTTAGAAAAATTTTAGAAAGGGGGTAATACCTAACTCATTTTATGAGGTCAGCATTATGTTGATATCACAACTCTAGAAAGACATTATAGGAAAACTATACACCAATACCATTTATAAACATGTGTAAAACTTTTAGACAAAATATAATAGATTGAGTATAGAATAACTAAATAGTGAAGAAATGTAGGGTTGGCTTAACATTAAAAAAAAATCAATGTCATTCATCATATTAACAAAGAAAAAAATAAAAAAATATGGCCTTCACAAAAATGAAAAAAAAAGCATTAAATAAAAAACCAACATCCATTCCTGATAAAAACTCAGTAAACTAGAAACAGAAGGGCACTTCAGTTTGATAAAGGGCATTAATGAAATAATGCACAGCTAACATCATGCTGGTGACTCTTTAAAATTAGGAGAAAGATAGGATGACTGCTCTAACCACGCTATTAAACTCTGTACTAGAGATTTTAGCCAGTGCAATAAGGTATAAATAACAGAGTAAAAATCATCACGACTAGACAGGGAAAATCAATTCTGTCCTTATTCTCAGAAGACATGATCATCTATGTAGAAAATTTGATGTAATCTATAAAAAGAAAAGCTGGTAGAACTAATTCAGTTTACTAAATTTTCAGGAAAAATATAAAAACAGCATGCCCTGGCTATTGTGGCTTGGTTGGAGCATGGTCATATACACTGAAGGGTTGCAGGTTCAATTCCTGCAACATACCCAAGTTATGAGTTTGATTCCTAGTTGGGGCACATGAGGGAGGCAACTGATTAATGTTTAGTTCTCACATCACTGTCTCTCTTTCTCTCTCTCTCTCTCTCTCTCTCTCTCTCTCTCTCTCTCTCTCTATCTCTCTCTTGCTCTCTCCTTAAAATCAATTAAAAAGCATGTCCTCAGCCCTAACTGGTTTGGCTCAGTGGATAGTGCGTCGGCCTGCAGACTCAAGGGTCCCAGGTTCGATTCCAGTCAAGGGCATGTACCTTGGTTTCGGGTACATCCCCAGTGGGGAGTGTGCAGGAGGCAGCTGATCGGTGTTTCTCTCTCATCGATGTTTCTGACTATCCCTCTCCCTTCCTCTCTGTAAAAAATCAATAATATATATATATATTTTAAAGCATGTCCTCGGGTGAGGGTTAAAGAATTCAATAGTATTTTTATATACAAAGAGCAAATGATCAGAAATTTAAATTAAAACCATTTATATGACCATACAGATATGAAATGACTAGGGATAAATCTGACAAAAGATGTGCAAGACCTCTACACTGAAGACTACACAACTGGAAAGAAGTTAAGAAAGACCTAACTAAATGGAGGGAAATATGTGTTGATGGGTCAGAAGACTCCATATTGTTAAGATATCAAGATATCAATTATCTGCAAATAGAAATATCAGAATATGTTTTGAAGACATTGACAAGCTAATTTTAAAATTTATATAATATATTTATAAAAACAGGTTTTTTTAAAAAACATATTTTTATTGACTTTTTAACAGAGAGGAAGGGAGAGGGATAGAGAGTTAGAAACATCGATGAGAGAGAAACATTGATCAGCTGTCTCCTGCACACCCCCTACTGGGGATGTGCCCACAACCAAGGTACATGCCCTTGATCGTAATCGAACCTGGGACCCTTCAGTCTGCAGGCTGACGCTCTATCCACTGAGCCAAACCGGTCAGGGCTAAAAACAGGTTTTAAAAATGAAAAAAGGGGAAAAGCATTTGTGTAGAAAAATTATGGAGATATTTGTTAATACTAGACACACACAGCCAATGAGACTCAGAAACATAGCCATCTGCCCGCTTCCAGGAGTCCCTGCTCAGCTCACAAATACTCAGTCTCACCCCATGTCCTCCAACATCAATGGAATCTGACATCCTTTGTCTGGCATGTAATCTTTCAGATAATGACTCAGACCAGCGTTCCTGATCTGATGCATATCTCATCTTCTCAGCAGAGCAGGGCTTTCCTTCCCATAAGCATATTCTCCAGCAGACAGAGAAGAGGATGTGGAGTGGTGGTAGTCATGGAGATGGTGTGGCTATAGAGGCCGAAGTGATCTGATGCAAAGAAGCTATGCCTTTGAAGTTTCCTGGTATATATTAAATATTCATGCAAATTTTCCATTCTATGCCATACATGCATGCGCACACACATCTTAAATCACCACTTAGTAAATTGTTACCCCCGGGGGGGTGTTCATGATTTTACCATGGATTCTTTTACCCTTGGCCCCCCACCGAGTACTCCTAAGGGTAAATATTCCTCAAATTTAAGAAAAAAATATGCAACAGAAACATTCTCCTCCAGCTAGCTCAGTTTCTTCAGTTAGGAAATATCTCCCAAGTTTCTGTGGCCCACAGGAGCTGCTTGGCTTCTCGAAAGGTCCTATGTATTTGAATTCCTTGTACTTAATGCAGTTGCAGTCAGGTTTTACTGCGTCCTTGTACCATCTCTGACCATGCCAGCAGGATGCCAGTTACCAAGTCGCTGCAGCATCCGAGTCCTCTGGTTTGTCCTTAGCTGCTATGTTATGTACTATGTCACTCTTTTCTAGGACCTACACCTGTCTTGCTTATAATTTTATTTCCAGAACGTAGCATAGTGCCTGGCATATAATTAGTGCTCACTAAGTATTTGGTAAATCAGTGAATGTTTAAATGAAAAAAAAAAAAAAGGTGTGTCTTAAGAGACTGTCAGTATCTCAAGGGCAGGGTCTGTCTCCCATGCCCTGGTGTTTTTAGTTAGGGGTCCATAACTAATGCTTATTTGGTATTTATGGATGTCTGAGGATGATGGGTGGAGAATTTGGATATTTGATATAATTACTAACCAGTTCAACTTACTTACTTTACAAAAAATTACTGAAGTGAGCCATCTATATTGATATTTTACACAAGCATATGTTTTAAAATAGGCCTGTGCTTTTGTACTAAATGCTGTTAGACTTGAATGTAGGGCTGTTTAGTTGAAGGTCATTGAGCGTTGAGAAGCAGAGGAGTCTTGGGAGGGCTCGACAAGAAAGGACGTGGGTGGCAAAGGGACAACGAGATGGTAATTACCATCAAGAAGAGACTGATGCTGAATGTTTGGTGTCTGTCCTCCTCTATGACTTCAGTCCTTTGATAGAGAGCACGTGAAATGGCACACTTACCACCAGGCTTCATGTCAGGTGAATAGGGCCGTGATGTAACCGTAGAGCAGAAGTGGGATTTCCAGCCCCTTTGAAGTTCAGCACACACAATGCAGAACTGAGAGATGTGAGAAAGCAGAGCAGAGAAGCATGGGTAACACGTGCCCTCCTGGGCAAGAGAATGTGTAGTATGTCGCCTTGGAGGAAAAACATTCTGACAATTCCAGAAAGGTTGTGTGGCAACCTGACACTATCCCTGGAAAAAATGGATAGATGATTGTAGAAATTAAGAACCCCAACATGTATTTGTCCCTTGGGCTATACGAGAAAGAACAGAATCTACGACTGAATTCATAATGTTAGTCCTGATGGATATCTGTCCACGCTAACAGGTCAGGAGTGCAGTGGGGCCAAGCCCAGGACTCGGGGTCTTCCTGTGGCCTCCTGCCGGGAGGGTCATGCACATTTAGATTCTCCGACTCCCCCCTTCCCGTGGTGGTTTCATTCTGCATGACTGCTCTTCCCTCATCATTGTCTTTTACTGTCACAAAATGCCAGTCTGCACTGTTAAATAACAACATACCCCATAACTATGGTAGGCCAATTGTGGTTTGAGTACCAGCAACCTTGTGTCACCTGGGAATCTCAGGCTTTCCCCAGAATTCACAAATCAGAATTTGGATTTAACAAGCCTCTCTCCCCGCTTCCACCCCGGGATTTCTCTGCATTTGACAGTTTGGGAACACTGCCTCTAACACCCTTCGCTGGGTTGCTTCTTTATAAAGTCTCTTAAATTCAGCTTCTTCTGTCTCAAATTGCGTCCCTACATCTGGTCATCAAACAGGTGTTGCTTTTCCATCTTTGAGATGGCTTTTCCTGGCCTCTTGCTGACAAACGCTGTGTTATTGCCTGGAGAGGAGCTTCCCAAGGCTGTGTGCATTCAAAGGGAGACGGAAAGGAAGTAGCTTAAAGTCAGCTTAACTTTTGTCCACTTACTTAATTCCACAGATGATTCATAGGGCTTGTTTTTATTTCCCTAAAGATATCAGTTTCTGATTCCGTGAAGCTATGTTTATAGACAATAGTTCACATGTCTTTTTAAAGCTGCATGTGTTAAATCAAAATTATCTGTTTTGATCTCTGATGTTAAGAAAGTACCTTTCCAAACCCCATATATGGTAATATTTGTGATACTAAGCCATTCACAAAACACCTTTACGGGCCTCTTGGTGAGTTATTTACTAGGTAACCTTTTGTAACCAACAAGATAAGAATAAGATGTCTCCTCCCCTCACTCTCATCCCAGGCCCATGCACAGCAAGAGGTAGCATATAGGGGGGTGAGGTGAGCAGGTCTGTACACTGGGAAAGATGGTAAACATAAACTAACCTATCAGGCAATTAAGGGGATCTTGGCTGAGGATTTCAATTTGTAATGTAACATAGTTATAATAAGCAGATGGGGATGACGAGGGGCTTGATCTGACCTTTTATAGTTTCCAAATGTTCATGAAAGGCAGTGAACCTTTAGTTGTCAAGAACCTCGAGGCTGTTCAAACTATCCAGTTGGCTGCCAAGTTTCTATAAAATCGTCCATCTTATAATAAAGGAATGCAGGCCTCAGAGTGAGGCAGATCTGGATTCAAATGCCAGCCCAGCACTTACCAGTCCTGTGAACTTGGACAACTCCGTTTCCTCGTCTGTAAAATGAGGAAATTCATAACTACTACATAGGGTTGTGATAGACTTCAGAGAAAATGAATGCAGAATATCCAGCACTTAGGACACGAGCAAGTAGCTATTATTCTCTAATTTCCAGGATAATGCTCAGCAGAGTAAATATGCCAGAAATATTTGTTGAATTTGCTGTCTCCATGAACTCATCTTTATATGTTGAGGGACAAATGTAGTAGAAACTTGGGGAAAAGGTTTTCTCTTGGTAACTAACTTCGGTATTAACATATACCATAATCCTGATTTGTCACTCTACAATCTGTCTTATTGATAGAGTTAATTAACAAAATCAGTTTTTAAATTGGGGACTGAGTTGTCCAAGTTCACAGGACTGGTAAGTGCTGGGCTGAAAGTTGAATCTAGATCAGCCTCACAATTTAAAAATTGATTTTGTTAATTAACTCTATCAATAAGCCAGATTGTAGAGTGACAAATCAGGACTATAGTGAGCCAAATAGGCATCCACAGACATGTTTGAAATTGAAGCCACACTGTTTCTATGAGATTATTCCTCATTCCAAAGTAGAACTCAGGAGGAGGGATATGTCTCACTTTTCTTCCCAGAATGCACTAGCATTATATTGGGATGGGGTCCGCACAGGGTAAATGGAACAAGAGAAGTGGTTACCTAAAGGACCAGGAAGAGTTAGCTTGATGAAGAAAGAGGAGGAAGACCATACAACATATGGCAACTACAGTGAAGAAAGTCTATGGAGCTTTAAATGATGGCTCATTTCCTTTTGTGGCTTAGAAGATATTGATATCATCACTCTATTAAAATCCCTGGCATGGCAGTATGGGATTCTACCACCATCACCATCACTGCTGGAAACCATGCTGGTGGTTAGCATATGTAAATATGATCTTATATACATTCATCCAAAGTGGCATTCATATCAAAGTAGAACACTTCATATAAGGGACCGAGGGTAATACTTAGCCACAAAATGTGTGCCAAGAGGTGGTTTTCCAAAAGGTTTCCCCAAGGTCTCTTTCCTTACCAAGGGCAAGTGTTCAACTGCAGGATCTTGCCACATGTTTCCATTTGAGCAGATGGCAGGAAGGTTTGTCTACAGTGTGGAACTTGTTAGGGGGGAAGCCTCCTGATAGAGAATAAGGAGGCTGCTTAAATTTACTTAGTGGTGGAATGGTTTGTAATCCATTCATGCTTGTAAGTATAATGCTTTTATAATTGCTTGTAAGTAAGTTAAAAGCCTACAGAATCAACTCAAGGGAAAAGACTATTTATCTGATGCCTAGACTTATGCTGAACTCTCCAGACAACATATCCATTCCTTGTCCATATCATTGAATAATATTTTACATATACATCTTCTTAAACTTGCTACTTTGATTACGACAATATTATTTTCCCTCTCAATAGGAGAGGGATTAAAGACTGTAAAGGAGTTACTTTGGGAAAATGGCCTGATGGTCTTTATGGGCAATAACATCAAGACCAACCACCACTAAACTGTGACCACCCACTCACCACCCAGATGCTATGTCGTATAGGTGAGAATGACCTAGGTCAGTAGTAGGCAAACTGTGGCTCAGCAAACTGCGGCTCGCGAGCCACATGCGGCTCTTTGGTCCCTTGACTGTGGCTCTTCCACAAAATACTGGCTCTTCCACAAAATACCGACTTCTGCGCATGGGCCACGAAGTTTCAATTGCACTGTACGTGTGCACCCGCACGTGGTATTTTGTGGAAGAGCCACAGTCAAGGGGCCAAAGAGCCGCATGTGGCTCGCGAGCCTGCGGTTTGCCGACCATGGACTAGGTCATTCTTGCTATGGTAACAAACAACCCCACAATCTCAGTGGTTTAAGACAAGAAGAGTTTCTGTCTCATTTGAAGTTCACTTTGCAAAACTTCCCAAGGCAGCTGTCCTCCATGTGTTGGCTCAATATTCCAGGGTACTTGAATCATAGGTACTTCCATATTGGCACACCCTTTTGTATTATCCCAGGTAGGATAAGAACTGGATGGTTCTGCACTGATGATGTCATGTTTTAGCCCAGAAGTTGCACAAGTCTGTTCTGTCCATAACCCCTAGATCAGTGATGGCGAACCTTTTGAGCTCGGCGTGTCAGCATTTTGAAAAACCCTAACTTAACTCTGGTGCCATGTCACATATAGAAATTTTTTGATATTTGCAACCATAGTAAAACAAAGACTTAGATTTTTGATATTTATTTTATATATTTAAGTGCCATTTAACAAAGAAAAATCAACCAAAAAAATGAGTTCGCGTGTCAGAGGTTCGCCATCACTGCCCTAGATAGTTGTAATACCCCACCCAACAGCAAGCTGGGTTGGGAACTTTAATCCTCCCATCTACCAAGAAGGGGAAATAATTCAATGAAGACAAGTATTTATAGTCTACTTTAACATAAATTGTTTCAAATTTGCAAGGAAACTGTATGTAGCAAGAATGAACGTGCTCATGTTAAGTATGAGAGGCATTATAGATTAGGTACCTGTGAGCATGGGTTTGGAGTCAAACAGTCTCCGATTGCCACCGTGAGATCTATGGGAGCTCAGAAAAAATATGTTTCATTTTCTGGTGAATTGGGATGAGATTATCTAACTCAGATGTTTTGAAGTTTAATTGTAGTAAATAAAATGAATTGTATAGTTTATAAATCACAAGAGTTCAGGAACCTTTAGCTCTCTCCCTGACATACAAATCAAAAGTTGTAATTTTGGTAGTAAAAGAGTAATGAACCAGATTACTTTAAAGCTTGGTTGGTTAGATAATTTCAATGAAATATAAAAGTTCCAATTTAAAAAAATTCCCTTGGCCATTTATGCCAACTAAGAGTCCAGCTTCCTGCTACGTTTTCCTGTCTTTTCTCTACCCTGACCCCAGCATCACAATACTCTAGCAACTTTTTCACAGTTTCCATTCTGTCATGTTCAGCATTGTCTTGTCCTAAACCTAGACTCAGTTCCTGACCTCTCTTTACTTATCCCAAAACACATTCACAGAAGTGACAGTCATGATTTTTATTCCTTCCTAACCAATCTCTTCCAAAAACAAGGACAAGGGTAAAGGATTATCACTTTCATGATATGGATTATGCTACCCTCCTTCAGTAAAACAAGTTATTTCAGCCAAACGGGAGGTGGGTGGATAGTGGATGTTATTTTTGCAGAACAAGACCAGATATTTATGAGAATTCCTGTTTCATTAATTAGAGTAATACTTCCTGATCCTTGTGTCCTAATTCTAAGAAAGGATATACACACATATAAACATAAGTATATATGAGTATATATGTATACATGTATATGTATATATATGTATATAATATATATATATGCATATATATTGGGTGGGAAAACATGTTTACAGTTGTAATACAAATAAATAAAAAAAGTAATACAAGAATAAATCCTGTGTTTTGTGTATTCACAACTGTAAACCTACATTTGCCCATCCCTGTACTGATGAAAGAATAGCAGAACTAAAGAAAGAAAGAGCCCCAAACTGTACTGATCATGAGAAGTTATGGATGGAGTTATGATAATGACATTTAGTGATGAGTTTCCTGGCAACCACAGCAGCAAGGAAAACCTGATGAGCTTCATCAACGGAACAGGGGAAATATACTCATTCCTCAAGAGACACATTTTCTGGCCTTTAATCACAAATATAACTTGCAATCAAATATGGTTATACTTTCGGTAATATCTTAGAATAGTTTTCATACCGCATGTGCTCTACTGACCCCTCATGACAGCCAAAGGCGTGGCATCATAGCTCCTCTTGAAGACAGGCATTTATGTGGCCAAAGTAATACAGTGGGGCCTTGACTTACGAGTGTCCCGACTAACGAGTTTTTTGAGGTACCAGCTGTCTCTCCACCGATTTTTTGCATTGAGCTGACCGAGTAATTTGAATTAACGAGCTCCTTAACAAGCTCGGTCTCGGAAAGAATTAAACTCGTAAATCAAGGCCCCACTGTAGGTTAAGAAGCCCTCAGGTGACATAAAGGCTGTTGGGTACTGGAACCTCAATTCTTTTCAATAGAACACTTGCTTGACCCTGAAGTATGTCCATCTTGATCTTATTTTACAAAGTTTAAATTTTGGGGAACTTAGGAAATTCAGTTGCAGAATTCCGGGATTCTGAAGACAGTGTAATATTGATGTGATAGGTTCCTGGTTAGAAGTTTTGATAGCCAAGCTTGTAAAACCCAGTATACTTCACCAGTTATACTTTTCTTTGAACGCTGATGCCCTCTGGGTTCCTGAACAATGTATTTCGAACTGGAGGACACCTCAATGCATACAATAGGAGCTCCTCAGTTGGGGGGGGGGGATTGGTCCTCTCAGCCCTATCTGTGTGGCCTACCCATGGAGGAGCCCTGTTTCTGCATAGCTGAAGGCTGAGCTCAAGGCAGCATGGTCAGCTGGCTCGGTGGGCTCGCTCAGAGCCTTGCAGGCTGGGGAACCCCTGGTGGGAGCAGGCTGCCTCAACGCTTACACAGCTGTAAGGCTCCTCGTGTCCTTGGGCTGGCCCATCACATATGTGGCTTCAAAATGTTCAAACCTCAGGCCTCAAATAATCTTTTGTTCCTCTTTCCTGCTTTGTATGTTTGACTCAGTAGCTTTGTTTATTTTCTTAAAATATTTCCTTTTGGTTTGTGTTTCTTGGCTTGCCCCAGCTATGATTTTTCTAAATGCAATCTTCTCGGACCCCTTTGCCATTTATAATGACTCCCCCCCCCACCACCCCCCCCAATGATGGCAAGCTGTTTAGATGGCTTGCACTTCCTGAGGCTTGGGAGGGTGCTCAGGACCCTGATGCCACCTCCTCTTCACCTGAAGGGTGAGGGCTCTTAGGGGCCACTGCCATGTAAGGCAGGGTCTCTTTTGCATATGTACCCAAGCCGAAGAAATTCCATATTCTCATCTTCCAACCAAGCTTTTCAACCATTGATATCAGCAGTACTGATTTTCTGAAATTACAACTTTCTTGATCTCATCTTTGGGGTTCTGCAACTAGGGAAGCCTTTTAAAAGGAAGCTAAGCAGGACACATTTTCTACAGCAACCCTAAGACAGCCGCAGGCTCTTTTTACATAGCTCCACCAACTTTTGTTTTTCTCCCCGGAGGAAAGACACAAAACCATTTCCCTAAGATTGTCAACATTCCAAAGCAGCTAGTCCTGCCGGGTTTCCTGTGTGCAAATGGCCACTGCCCTTCCCTGGAGCGGAGCTCCAGGCTGGAAGCTCTGGGCTCCCTGAGCATCCCCTTCAAAGAGGAAAATACCAGCGCCTCCTGAACCAACACTGAGACATGTTTGACTAGGGGTGATGAAATGTCTTCTATAAACACTCCCTACCTTACCCACCTCCCTTTCCAGGACTGATTCACCACTGAAGTATTTGTGTCACCCAAGTTCAAGAACATGAAACCAAACCCTTTGGTTTTCAAGTGCCATGGAAGGCCCAGTGAGCTCCACCAGCTAGGGAGGTAATTAATGAAGTCCAAGCTGCTGGTCTCCAGCAGGCGTGCCCGAACTGCAGATGAGAGCTGGGTCAGATCACTAGTGCATGCTGGGAAGCCTGGTTGCAGTTCCTGGCCGTGGCTAGTCAGAATGCATACTTCCAGCACAAGACGGGAAGGGACTCTTTACTGCCTCAAGTGCTCTCCCACCAGCAAAGTAGGAAGTCTCATTAATTCAGGATCCTCTCCCTCAGAGCTGGGGATCCTGACTCAAGTTTACTTTTACATTCTTATATGGAGACAGGTGTGTGGTTTCATTTAAGAATAAAATGACTGTAGGGGGAGTAGACTATCTTCTTGAGAAAAGAAGAAAGAAAATAATATTGAAAAGACTAGGGGCAGCCAATATATCTCTGTATTGCAGAGTATTTTCAGCAGCAGGAGTGCCAATATAAATAGATAAGAACCCAGGCTTCGCTGCGAGCAAACTCTCCCAGGGAAGATGCTATCCCGGAAGTCATCACTGAAACTCCAGAGATAGAAGTAAGAGAAGTCATGGTACCTCCCCACAGAATCTTCCCTTTTATTTTCCCCTGGACCCTGTTAGACATAATCATTACTCTCCCAGGACAGTCTGCAAAAATTCAAGTTACCTCTGACATAGCTATAGGACAGTGATGGCGAACCTTTTGAGCTCGGCGTGTCAGCATTTTGAAAAACCCTAACTTAATTCTGGTGCCGTGTCACATATAGAAATTTTTTGATATTTGCAACCATAGTATAACAAAGACTTAGATTTTTTTAAAAATATATTTTATTGATTTTTTACAGAGAGGAATGGAGAGGGATAGAGAGTCGGAAACATCAGTGAGAGAGAAACATCGACCAGCTGCCTCCTGCACACCCCCCACTGGGGATGTGCCCACAACCAAGGCACATGCCCTTGACTGGAATCGAACCTGGGACCCTTCAGTCCGCAGGCCGATGCTCTATCCACTGAGCCAAACCAGTCAGGGCAAAGACTTAGATTTTTGATATTTATTTTATATATTTAAATGCCATTTAACAAAGAAAAATCAACCAAAAAAAAAAATGAGTTCACGTGTCAACTTTGACACGCGTGCCATAGGTTCGCCATCACTGCTATAGGATATTGTTTATAGTATCATAGCACTGAATGCACCTGAAAGTATATGTGTTGGGCTATTAATCTACTGTGGGTATGAAACAATATATACACAATTGGGTGGAAATAAGTAGATTAACATTTTCCAATCTAGTTTCTCCCTGAATGCTGTTCTCAGAGTTTTGCTTAGGGTTATATGAAACAAAAACTTGTTTTGGAATAAAATTAATTTTAATGGCAGCTGATGATGTTGAAGTCTGAAAGGTTTCTTTATCTTAGAATCTTTAATAACTGAATCTGTACTGTGAATCTCCAAGAGGGGGATTTGGGTATTGCATTTCTCTAAGTTACAAAGTAACTTATTTTTTCTAGGACTATTAACATCTCTGGAAATACTGAGCTGTGGAACACAGTTTGGTAAATTTAGGGTTAAGCAGTACTTCCTGTGACATAACTAAGCTAACGCAGTCAGTATTATTAGTATTTAGACTAGAAGGTGCTAGAAGGTCCGTAGAAGCATCCTATGTTGTTTTAATAATATAATTCATGGCCATTAAGGACTGTTTTAAAAGGAGTAAACAGTGTCTGAGGAACATTCAACTTTATATGGAATGTCTAAAAAAAGCAAGCAAACAAACAATCAATCTGCCAGCTGCAGAACACTGCTTTATTAGGCGTAATGCTGCTTGGGTGTGGCCCTTGTCACATCATGCTCTTTGGATTACAGATACTTGTGTGGCCAACCTGGGAGGCTGATCACCTGATCACCCAATATAAATTTACATTTATAAGAAAATCTGGTCTGAATTAGAGCTAACTTACTACTTCACCTTTGAAAAATGACTTATTCATAAGATGCCACTGCCTGTAATGGAAACTTAACTGTCCTATATCACAGGCATTTCAGCCCATGTTCTCTCTTGCAAACTTTGCATTCTTGTCCGTGTTGGTCTGAATTAGTGAGGTAAGCCTATCCCCTGAGCTGCGATGTGAATACAATGCGAAGAGAAAACCCTCCTCCTCGAGCATTTCAGTCCCTTTGGCAGTTCTGGTCACACCTCCTCATGTTACTACTAAATTAGTCAAACTGCTGGCATGGGTTCCCAACTCGGAGAAGGCAACTTGTCCCTTGTTGAGTTGAGGGACAGCCTGCAGACTTCTTTTAATCTGATTGTTTTAATTCAATTTAATCTGCCCAGTAAATATTTTTCTTCAGCTGAAGAAATGTGTAAATCAACTAAGTAGTTTGTAATCTATGTATACAGTTAACAAAGCCCATGCTGACCCATGCCATGGGGCTCCATCTGAGTTTGCTTTTGCTGGTCAATCACCACAGTTACCCAGAAGGGAAAGCAATTCATGTGAGAGTGATAACGGAAACCATACCTCACCCCAGTAGCAACTACCACCCATTGAATAATTACTTAATGCTGATAATTATTTATTGTCCCCATTATACTTGGCCTGGTAGGCATTATTAACCCCATTTTACAGATGAATTAAGTGAGATTCAGAAAGGTTGAGATGCCTTAACTGATTTGGCTAAGTGGATAGAGCGTCGGCCTACAGACTCAAGGGTCCCAGGTTCGATTCCAGTCAAGGGCATGTACCTTGGTTGCGGGCACATCCCCAGTTAGGGGGTGTGCAGGAGGCAGCTGGTCGATGTTTCTCTCTCATCAATGTTTCTAACTCTCTATCCCTCTCCCTTCCTCTCTGTAAAAACTCAATAAAATATATTTTAAAAAAAAAGGAAAGGTTGAGTGATGTGCCCAAGGCCTCCAAGCTAATAGTTGGTAAAACCAGCATTCAAACCCCAAGTATGTTTGATGCCAATACCTTTGCTCTTGCTATTACTCTGCCTCTATACTCACCTGCCTCTATAAAACTGACCCACACAATTTTAACCTTTTAAGTTCTGGGGCTGTAGAGCCTGGATTTGACTCATTAAATTGGGTTAGAAGTTTTTCTTAAATGCTAAGCATCTCAAAATTAAGATCCAATTGGATATTTCAAGTTTCCTCTAAAATTCCCATGGAGACACAAGAGACAGTGAAAACTCACACCTCCATTCACATTTAGGACTAACGCCCACACTTTATCCAAAACCTAGAGTTACTTCTATAACTACAGGACCACGAGTCTGTATTAAAAAAATGTCACCTGAGGCCTGCCCACATGAAGCCAAGAACAGTGAAAACCTACTCCCACTAAACAAGAAAAGGATGATCTCCTTATTCCACTCTCTGCCAATTAATTAAGAATTATCAAACCTTTAGCAGGACTCAAGGCCCCTCTGCTGTACAGGGGTTAGTGTTTGAGGTAACCAGGATACTGTGGGTGGGGCTGTGGCATTGATGAGTATGAATAAGGTGGTGGAGGAAGACACAGCAGGAGAAGAGGAGTAAGTAGAAGTTCACTAAACATTTTATGTGTGGGGAGAATCAGAAATGACAGTCACAATAGTAAGTGCAATTTATTGAGTATATACACAAAATGATTATTTTCCCAAAACATGCTTGTAAATTTGTATGACTTAGAGCTTAGAAAACTTAGCAAAAGTTAGTATATATACTAGTAGTGGCTAAGAGAATAGATTTGAGGTAAGAAATAACTGGGTTAAATCTCATTCTGATCCTTACTAGCTATGTAACCTTGACTGCCGGGGTCCAACCCCAGCAGGTCCAGGGGTCCCCAAAGGCGTAGACGGAGTCGGCGAAGAAGGAATGACATGGAGACAACGTTCAGTTGATCAGCAACCTAGCCAGGATCTCTAGCCCGGATCTCCAGAGAGGTTCTGTAGCCATGTTCCCTCGCTAGGTTCTCCAGCCAGGTTCTGTCCAGGCTCTCCAGTCAGGTTCAGTGTCCAGGTTCCAGTCAGGTTCTCCTGCCAATCTCTGTAGTCAGGTTCAGTCCAGGATCCCTTGCCATGTTCTCCCGCTAGGCTCTGTCTCTAGGCTCTGAGGCCAGTCCCTCTCCAGGATCCTCTGGCATGCTCTCGCCAGCGAAGTTCTTCTGTCTCTAGGCTCCGTGTAGGTTCTGTCTTCTGAATTCTGTCTCCTGAGTTCTGAGTCTTTCTGTCTTGTTACAACTGTATTTATACCAGTTGATTCAATCCTATCAATCTCTATTACAAAGGTTAGGGTGTTTCTTATCTCCATTCCAGGGAGAAAAGATTATGTAGTTTAAGCATGATTGTTCATAGTTAAAGGGATTAATTACCCGCCTGGCACTTAGTTGAGGGGTTTTATTCCCTCCCTAACTTCAGGGGAAAATCCCTACCTGCGGATTCAACCTTTCTCGGAGAGGTGACCTTGGTTAAAACACAGCGCCAAGAAGGTGAGCAAACATATTAAGAACCATATGCCATATATGCCAGGTCCCTTGAAACAGCAAGGATGGACCAGCTCCCGGCAAATTCCCCCTTTTTTATTTTTTAAAAGCAAGCATTTAAAAAGAAAAACCTCAAATGCTCTCTTGTATCCATTTTAAGAGTAGGATTGGCGCTTTCCGCTATTACCTGAGTCCTGATCTATCACCCCAGGGAGAGCTTGCCAATCCTGCACTTTCCCGGGGTGGAAAGGCTGCAGTGGGGTTAAGGATAAGGCTCCTTGGGCCTACCTTCTCCCATGCCTCTACATTTACCTTTCCGGCACCTTTCCTTCCTCAGAAAAGCATGGACGTATTTCTTGTATAAAATGTTCTGTCTGACTGGGAGTAACCTTAATTCCTCTGCTAACAAGCATATATGTTAAAAGATCAATACGGAGTCTTTTTTCTTTAGACTCAGTATGGCACATCTTCTTAATCTAAAGATCAATACAGAGTCTTCTTTCTTTGGACTCAGTATGGCACATCTTCTCAATCTAAGAATCAATACAGAGTCTTCTTTCTTTGGACTCAGTATGGCACATCTTCTCAATCTAAGTTCTGTACTATCCACCTTCTTACCCTACTTATCCTCTATAGGGGGGTCTGTAGCACCCTGGTGGAGTCCTATCCGTCCCGAGTGTGGGGGTTCTCAATGGGGGGGGCTTACCTAGGGGAATCCTTTTCCAGGGATTCCCAAAGGTGTGGACGGAGTCGGCGAAGGCTATCCACCCTCTTCCTACGGTGGAGTCCGATCCGTCCCGAGTGCGGGGCGCTTACCTAGGGGTCCCTGTTCGGGCGCCATATGCCGGGGTCCAACCCCAGCGGGTCCAGGGGTCCCCAAAGGCATGGACGGAGTCGGCGAAGAAGGAATGACACGGGGACAGCGTTCAGTTGATCAGCAACCTAGCCAGGATCTCTAGCCCGGATCTCCAGAGAGGTTCTGTAGCCATGTTCCCTCGCTAGGTTCTCCAGCCAGGTTCTGTCCAGGCTCTCCAGTCAGGTTCAGTGTCCAGGTTCCAGTCAGGTTCTCCTGCCAATCTCTGTAGTCAGGTTCAGTCCAGGATCCCTTGCCATGTTCTCCCGCTAGGCTCTGTCTCTAGGCTCTGAGGCCAGTCCCTCTCCAGGATCCTCTGGCATGCTCTCGCCAGCGAAGTTCTTCTGTCTCTAGGCTCCGTGTAGGTTCTGTCTTCTGAATTCTGTCTCCTGAGTTCTGAGTCTTTCTGTCTTGTTACAACTGTATTTATACCAGTTGATTCAATCCTATCAATCTCTATTACAAAGGTTAGGGTGTTTCTTATCTCCATTCCAGGGAGAAAAGATTATGTAGTTTAAGCATGATTGTTCATAGTTAAAGGGATTAATTACCCGCCTGGCACTTAGTTGAGGGGTTTTATTCCCTCCCTAACTTCAGGGGAAAATCCCTACCTGCGGATTCAACCTTTCTCGGAGAGGTGACCTTGGTTAAAACACAGCGCCAAGAAGGTGAGCAAACATATTAAGAACCATATGCCATATATGCCAGGTCCCTTGAAACAGCAAGGATGGACCAGCTCCCGGCACTTGACAAGTCACTTACCTTTCATGAACCTCATTTAGCTATAAAATGAAAATGACAATACTTATTTTGGAGGGATGTTGTGAGAATTAAATGAGGTAATACAAGGAGTACACATAGCCTAGGCATTTAAATTGGTAGCAATAATAATATTTGAGGCCCTGTTCTTACGTTACTACTGGACCACAAAACAGTCCTTCAAGGTCGGCAGAAGAAATCAACATGGAGACTCTCCATGGCTGCCAGCGCAGGGGCTGGGTGCACATTGGCATCTGATTATTCACCTAGTTAGTGCTCTTTTAGGTATTCCTTCATGTTTTGTCTTGACCTCGTTAGACTGACAGATATACGTTTAAGAATATTTTTTAAAAATCTTAAAAATAATCGCTAAAATAATAAAAAACAGATGTGTACCTTTGAAAGTACAGGAAGAGATAAAAGCAAAGACCTCAAAGTCGAAAAACACAGAGATATATAGCTAAATGACAAATAATGGTGAAAGGAAAAAAATGGTGAAAGGAAAATAAAACAAATTAATTTTGAATATAAAGACAAATAGTTTTAGCACCCTTATTAAAACACTCAACCTTCTCTGGGGAACCCAAAATAACCTTAATGAGGCAAATGTCTATTCTTTACAAGGGACAAACTTGAAACAAATAACCCAGAACAGATCAGAATGGTAAGATGGGCAGAGATTTACCTGGTAAATGTAAACATAATGACAGCAGAGTCAGTTGGAATTAGTGCTGTGTCTACTTGGTTTCTCTAGAATGGTTTCCCAGAGCCCCCTTCTCTCTGTGTGTCCAGGTTAGAGTAGACAGAAGAGGAATTCACTTGACATTTACAAGGCAGAGCTGAGCTGTCACTCTCTGGAGGTCATTGTGGTTACATGGGAGAGCGGAGAGGTGGGCAGGCATGAGGGTTCGAGCTGGTGCTCATCCCCCGTGCACCGATTTTTCCTGACTGCCGGACCTGCTGACAATAGCCTCTTCCTGGCCATCACCAGGTGCTTGGCTGTAGAATTACAGAGGAAGTCCTAGTTAAGCAGAGGATTTTCCTCCCACTCCCCTTCATGGTTCCACTCTCGCAGCTCCATGTTCCTGGATTTCCTAGCAAATTACATCTTTTCCACCTAAGCAGTGCTCCTGGCCAGTTGTTAGTGGCTTCTCTCAGCTCCTCTGTTCCTTCTTCTGGATCTGCACTCCCTCAGGTTCTTGCATAATTACACAAAGAGTTATTCCTGTCACACATTCTTGATTCCGTGATACTCAGAGAGGTTCTGTTTCCTGCTTGAATTCTAAAAAACGCAAATATAGATAGGAATAATCCATTTTAGGGAAAGTGTAATTTCCATAAGAGTATTGACTGGGCAGATATGTGTTCTGTGCCTGAGTCTTAATTTGTAAAGGTGACTGAGTGATGACAGAGAGGTCAATGCTATTGAAAGAAAAGTTGAAAGTTGCAGTTCCTTTTAGAAATGAGAGGCTCGGCCCTGACAGGGGTCCTAAATTTTGAACGTGTCATTCTAAAAGTTTATAATGTTACTTTGGACAAGATCCTTAATCATATTGATCATTAAAACTCATGGCCATCACTCAATAGAGCATTGCTATAAATGAAAAGGCATTTTGCACACTATTTTATTTAATTCTCACATTAAAAGTGTGAGCATTTTTATCTCTATTTACAGAACAAGAAACTGAGACTCGAAGTTTTCCAAAGTGTACATAATTAAATATCCAATGCTTCCTGCATTCAGGGCTAGTACGTGGGAGCAAAACTACTTAGACTTAACCTGGCTTATTATCTAATAGGCAGGTTAACAATTATCAGATAAACAATGGTTAGTTTGGGTTGAATTTATATAGAGTACAGCACATTGATTTGTTTTTGTAAATATAATATCTGATCCCTGGGCACTTGGGATTTTAAGACATAAATGACAAGGTTCTGACTTCGTAAGACCTATAGTTTTATCAGAGAGATACTTTTCATACACAAACATTGCAATATTTTAGGAAAAGAGGGTTCGTGGTGTTTGGCATCCAGATTTCATTAAAATATGTACTATTTGAATAAATGAAATGTGGCATGCATGGGAAAAAGAACAAAGATACACAGATCAAGCAAAACATGGAGAAAAAGACTTTCTAGGAAGATGGCAAAAGCATTACAGAAGTGGTTGCATTGAAACTGGCTACTGGAGGGCAGGCATGCTGGAGAAGGGGATTCTGGGTGGATGGGAGAGCGTGGCAATTCCATGGAGCTTTACTAAAAGTAAAAACCATAGCGTGTCCAGGAAGTGGATAGTTCAGTGATCTGAAAGTGGTCCTCAGAGCCTCATGGACAGAGTTGTATTTGTGGGAGGAGAAATCACAGCCCTGATACCCCTGCCGTTCATGTCTTGAGTGGATTCATTTAGCAAAAAAACCCCCAAACATTGCAGCCTTAATATCTCAGACAAACTCCTTAGTGCTTGTGGGTTGGCTGTTGGAAGCGACCGGAGCTGAGATGGATGGATCTAGTCTGATGCCATAAGCCCAGTTCTTCTGAGACTTTCACAAGATGTTAGGCATCAGAGTTACTTGTCTTTGAGTGAGAACAGCCTTCTCTCTAGGGAGCATTATATTTGCCCACTCTGTTCCAGCAAACAATACAAAACTCAGCCATGGGGGCCACTCTTCCTAACACACAAGTCTTAGGAAGGTCAGAGAATGGTAACTACCGTGTTCTCAGGGATTAATACCAATACTTCCGTCCTGCATGGGGCCCAGGAGCTGCAGCATTCCTTCAAGGGAAAGAGAAGGGCTCCAGGGCTGCTGCAGCCCTATGTCTAATCGGGGATTTTCTGGATGCCGTGCTGTGGGGGAGGACTTGTTTCTTGGACGAGTCTTGTGAAAGGACATACAGACCAAACAAACAAAAAAATGACAGACATGAATGTACTTTTGGCCACTTTCTCCCCTGAAATATGAAGACAGACTTTGAGAACACAAAGATATGACAATAAACTCTCATTCCTATAATAGCGAGGGTGAGAGAAACCATTAAAGTTGTGTGTGTGTGTGTGTGTGTGTGTGTGTGTGTGTGTGTGTGTGGTATCTGGCTACTGTACTTGAACAATAATTCCTCTTGACATTATACAAGGTCAGCAAGTCACCTCAAGACCACCCTGCTTGAGGGTCTGCGCTGCACACAGGGCTGTGTGGACTCTCTCAGCTGAGAAATGTCACCCAGCACCTTTCATATTTATGGTGACTCATAAACAGGAAACCAGTCCTGTCCATGACATTGTAACGTTTTCATATCTCAAATCCCTTTTATGAAAATGAAAAAAAAAAGTACACCAAACCAAACAAAAGAACTTGGCTGCCTTATGCTTTCGGGGCCAAAATAAATATTGCCAAATTAGTAAGGCATACTGAACAAATTAAGCGCTAAATGCAAATTTATCGACTGAAATGCAATGGCAGAGTCACCAAAGAGCTTCCAGTGTGGACTGCAGCCCTGTGAGGAGGTGTTTGTGTTGGCCGTCTCTGCTGAGAGGCATGGGAACAGTAATGTACAAAGAGAGCGTTTCTGTTACACCCAAGATGGACAGTTTGTTTTAGAAAGTTCAAGTAAACAGTGTCTAACATATATTCACTGAATTCAGAATCTCAGTTGCTACCAAGAAGGAGATTAAAAAAAAAAAAAAAAAAAAAAGCTGGCAAAATTTCTTAAAAAAAACCCCAAAAAACACAAAACACAAAAAAACAACTTCTTTGGCAATGTTAAAGCCCGCCTCATAAATCACTGGGCGAGATGGAGACAGCCTCCTCCTCTCTGTGATGTGTATAAGGCCCAGCAGTGCTTCATGGAGGCAAATGAGAATTCTTCCCTTAGGATATTCTAAACCTCACAAAGTAAGGAGAATATTCATCGTAATATTTTGTAATGTCCCAAATGGAACATATATGATGTATCTTTTTAAATTCTGGGCATCCTTGATGATGTCTGAGTTGTTTTTTTTTTAAACATATTTTATTGAGTTTTTTACAGAGAGGAAGGGAGAGGAATAGAGAGTTGGAAACATCAATGAGAGAGAGACATCGATCAGCTGCCTCCTGCACACCCTGTACTGGGGATGTGCCCACAACCCAGGTACGTGCCCTTGACTGGAATCGAACCTGGGACCCTTGAGTCCACAGGCCGATGCTCTATCCACTGAGCCAAACCGGTTAGGGCTGAGTTTTAAAAGTTGCATGGATATTGCTTTAGTTCAGTGATTGATTTGGGAGGGGTAGAGAGTGGATATGTTCGTAACTATGGAGTGTTTTCCTCCTGACCTTGGACTCGGGGACTTTCTTTCCTGCCTTGCTCAGGGTCCTCACCCCCTCTGACATGAAAGGTGCTAAGTGAAGGTCTCCATTTGGGTTGGGCCTCGCTGCTGCTTTGGTAAAGAGCCCCCACAGCTCTCTGGGGCTTCCCACCATGCCCGTCTCTTCTCTGACGCTAGATAGTTGAGGGAACCAGGAGAAAGAGAAGTCATTTACCCTAAACTACAAATTGGGGATAGAATGGGAACACCATAGTGTGCCAAGCCTGGATGGATATTTAGAAAGCTTTACTTTATAGAGGAAAAATTAGAGGCCCAGAGAGAGGTTGTAACCTGCCCAAAGTAACACAGTGAATCAGTGCCAGAGAAATTATTAGAAGATCAAATTTTCTTTATCTGCTGACTCCTAGCCAAAGTTCTTTCTACATACCACACTCCCTCCCACACAGCTATGACTTAGAGGTCTTTTTTTATTGATAACACTCTCTTTCCATACCCAGCAAAGTACAGTAACAGAGTTAAATACCTCCTTCTACATGCCACTCCGTTGCTCAGGAAAATCCAGTGGCCGCCCACTGCAGAGGAGGTCAAGTTTAAACTCCTCAAGAAATTTGGATTTTGAGGTTGAGGGTAATGTTGGCCTTGTGCCAGGAAAGATGGATCGAGAATCGCAAAGCAGAAATAGGTCCAGCTATGACCCCTGGAGGAAGGGAAATATGTTAATATTAAGTGGGTAGAAATACTAGTAAAAATCACTTCTAAGTTATCTTTCCCTATAGGAAATTCCCTAAGAAATAAGTCAGTATTACATTTTTAAAAAGCATCCAGATAGTCAAAGGAATAAGCATCAATTTGATTTCATTTATTTGTACGGCACAATTTCAATTAACTACCAGCCCACTAACCACCGTTGCCAATAATCATCTGGCAACACCTCCAGTTCGGACGCCCACTCGATATAGTCAACAACCTCATAAATGCAGCTTAATGTACCTGGGACATTCCGGATTCATCTTACATTCCATTCTAGGACAATGGGCATTCACACTCAATTTCAGAAACATGTCCCTAGAATACAAGAAACAATTGATTTTTTTAAAAAGAAAAACTCCCTTGGACTCATTTTAATCAGAAGTGATATAAAAATAAGTAGTAATTTCAGAACATGAACAGTATGTAAATTCCTTGATGAAAGTAAAGTTTACTGTTATTACAGTGAGGTTCTTAATGATCTCTACCTTGGTTGAATATTCAAATAGGCCCTCCCCCAGCCTTGGCTCTGGGTGTAGGAAGAGCCCACCTCAGTGCTCTCCACCCAGGCAGGGCACTTCTGTGTGATGGTCTGTGCCAGGGGCAACCTATTCTACCATCCAGGGGCCGGGTGCCCCTGTGATGCAGGAGAATGCGTTGTGTTGATTATTGCACAGTTTTGAACACTAGGTGCCTTCTAGTAGGTAGATATTTTGGCAATAAATAGTAATTTTGGCCTTTTCACAGTGGTTGATCTGCCTTGTAATATTCTTGACCGACTCTATCTCCTCAAAGGGTGACTGCTGTTCAGATTAATCAATCTGTGAATGTGAAAGTGCTGCACACCAAGTACAGAAACCACAGATTTGAGGAGATGGGGTCATTTGCATGGCTGCTCATGGAGATGCTGTGGCCAACTTGCACTCTCTGCTCACTTTGAAAGCTTCCCCCTGGAACCACATAGACCCCGAGGGCGTGGGTTTCGGGCCAGGCTTCCTAAAGCAGTAAGTTAGGAGTAGAATGTCTGGAGGTAGAATGGGCTGGGGATTGAATAACTGTCTTAACCACAAGGATGGCCACCACTCATCCCCCAGCCATCCCTAAGGACCGACCCTCTCCAGCTTTACACAATCGGGAACAGAGTGTCGGGCTCAAGGAAAAGCTTCGAGTCTCTGGAGGGCTTTTGGAAAGCAGATACCTGGGACATGAGCCAGGTCCCCACATCCACCATGTTCTCTGTCAGTTCCCTCCCGGCCTCCTTTCAGACCTCACTTTCAGCGGGTCTCTTCAGAGTTCCCCATTGCACACAGATACAATCCAAACTCATCATGTAAACCCATCAAATCACTTCCTCTAGTAGAGTCCCAATATTTAAGGACTCAAATACCTGTTACTGATCTTGTTCTAACATTGTCATCATTATCATCTTCATCATCATCATCATCATCATCATCATCATCATCATCATTTATTTAATCCTTGCAACGTCCTCATCAGCTTTTTAATGAGGAAAAAACAAAAGTCAGTATAACTAGTAATTATAGTTTGTCTTAGACAAAATCTAAGTTAACTGTACATCAAGAACATCAATTGCATTTCAGAAAATTCACTCAGCATGTTGAAAATATTCCTTTTTGCTGTCTCCATAAATTATGTAGTTGAATACATCCTCAGATGGGGTGGCAGACAGGTATCTGAGCACCATGATCAGATAACACTGCCTTAGCCAGGCTCCTGTCTGCTTGGGGGTGTTTACCTTGCTTTGCAAATATATACACCACACCTTTCATACTATATGATGAGGTCTCCTCTCCTCTCCTTTTTCCTATCCTTTTGTCAGTGTCTGACACAGAATTTTGCACATAGTAGGCATTTAGGAAAACCTCTGCAGTGAGCGGGTGAATCTGCGAGCCGGGCTTGGGTTGGACCAGTGGTGTCCTCACTGAGTCATGTGTGAAGACTGATAATTCTGTAGGCCTGTCCACAGTCATGCGTTTCTATCCAACCCCATTGCCCCTCCCACAAAAGCACACTTGACACAGGTGAGCATGCACATGTGCATCTGCACGTTCACACCAGTGCATGCGTGTGATCCCAGTACCTGCAAGTGCTGGCAAGTACCTCCTCTGCACCCCAAACTGGCAACCCTCCCCCAAATCCATGCCAACGGCCAGTCAACACTCTTCACACAGAACACACTGGCAGGGACACATATGAACTATTGCAGCCCAGCACCTGTGCACACGTATGCTGCATGAATGTGCACACCTGGCCTGCCTGTACTCTGCTGTGTTTGAAGCTGAAACGAAGGGCCAGGAAGCACCTTGAACCTGGCCTGTGTGACATTCACAACATATCACAAGAAAAAAAAATTCCCTGTACCCTGTGGAGACTGCAGGTCTGATTGAATGCTTTAAAGCAGCGGTCACCAACCTTTCGGACCTCATGGGTCACCAGTGGTCCATGGACCACCCGTTGGCATCCGCTGCTTTAAAGGACCCTGAACACGGACTCTTCCCTGCGCTTGGGGCTGGTTCCTGAACAATACAGAAATTGTCAAGATCTGCAAGAAGCAACACTGAGTTCTCTAAGTGCCTGTAGGAGCAGGGTCTCAAACTCCTGAGACAATATTACTATTGTCTCCAAGCTCAAACTTGTTGTTTTATCTTTGAGGAAGTTTATTCCTAGATAGAGATCTTCATAACACCAGCCTCGGCTGGATCACATTTATTGCTGCTGTATGAGAGACCCATTTAAAAGCTGGGTGCGTTTTCTCCTCAGCAAATAGAGCCCTTGGCCCAGGGCAGTCTATGTGCCTTTCTAGAAAACTCAGGCCCAGGAATCACCCCATTACTGGTGGAATCCACAGAGCTGTAAAGGCCAAGGGGAAGGGAGGGAGTTTAAATTTTAACTTCTTCAGACATCATGGGACCATCACAAAAATGAATCAGAAACAGGCGCTGCGAGCATTTTTCACCGTCACCGTGCAGATGACAGAAGATAAGAAATATTAGTCAAGGTGGAAAGTCCTTTACTGATAGCATCTTAGGCCTGTGTGGATGGAGACACTTTCTCAGGAGTTCGCTGGAGAGTTCGCCTCACTGGCTTGCTTCTTCCTTCTGACTTATAGAAGCAGACAGGCTCACTTATCTAAAAATCACTGCAAGGAGACACAGTCTTCCCCCTCTCCTCCAGCTTCTGGAATGCTGAGCTCAAAGGGCCCTGACCGGATACCTCCTTTTTTTTTTTTTTTTTTTTTTTTTTTTTTTTTTTCAGGCAAGACCTGGGAACAAGGACACATTCCCAGTGACTTATAACCCAGAGACCAAACGACATCTTGTACTAAAATCTCAGACTCTCATTTTAGGGCCATTATCTCCATTTTATAGAAGGGGAAACTGAGGCTCAGAAGAGTTAGGTAATCTATCCAGAGTCATATGACCTGCAGGTAGAGAGGGAGAAACAAAATCCAATTTCTTTAATGTTAAATCTTTGGTTGTTTCCACTTTTTTTTTTCTCCTTAGACTGCAGACTACCATCATCCTTGCCCCAGTGTCACTGCGGAAGTTCAGAGCAGGTTGCTGAAGGAATCTTTGTTCTAATCCTAATAGAGACGCTTAACCTTCCTCATCTCCCACCCTGTGCCCTCCCTCTTCCAGCTCTGAGGTAGGGCAGTGAGGTTGGTGTGTACCTGCTAAGGGAGGGGCCCACCAGACATGGGGAATGAAATCATGGCCAGCGTGACTCAGTCCCCATCACCTCTGTGTCTGAGGATTGCAAAATGGCGAACAGCTTGCTCAAGTCAAGGCTTTGGAGCCCCCCGTACTTGGCCGCTTCTCGGTAGATTCTCTCCCAGGCACACTGTGTTGGGACAGTCACCGTTACGGGTGCCCAGGCACAGTGGGAGGGTGAGAGGCCTTTGGGCTCGGCGTTTCCTGTGCTGTGGTCTAAACCTGTTCAGTCAAGTCGAATTGTACTGGAATCCTGGGGTTTGCGGAGGGAGCCCACAGCCAGCTGTTTATTATTTTAAGAACTCTCGGTTGCTGCCCTTCGATGTGGGGGTGGAGGGGCCAGCCTACTGTGCAAGGTGGCTGCCGCGTTCTTCTGGGAATGACAATGTTGCTCTGTGCACTCCACGAGGCCCCTCGGGCAGCGCTACCGCATTCCAGAGCCTCCCTGCCAGATGAATAAACTATTTCATCTCCTCAGTTGCTGAGACAGAGAGCTGAGGCTCCCGCAGTTGTGTTTCTCCCCATCATGAGACCCTTAAGTGGGGAAGACCCCCCCCCCCACTCGGGATCACGATGCTCAAGGCTTCCTCTGAGCAGTGGGTCAGCACACTCCCACTGGGCTCTGTGAAACACACTCTAGCCTCCCTCACCTTTCAGACCGTCCCTGCTGGGCGCCCTGCACCGTAAGAATGTCCCCGTGTCCCACTGGAACATTGCTGATTGCCCAATCCAGCTCAGCACCCCTTCCAGCCACGTCCCGAGAAACCAGTGCCGGGGACTTTCAATAACACCGAGCGATGTCCCGGAGCTGTAAATGCCTCCCAAAGACAATCGGACAGAACCTCATTGTTTCAGGGAAGAAGGCGCCTCGCATAGTGGTCACATTGTGGTTACGGGGCCTGATGATTAATCCACGGAGAGGATGTGCAGGAGCGAGGACCTGGCATCGTTCCTATAGGCGAAGAGTCTTTAAAATCTCACGTCTCTGACTGAACGTGTGCCCCAGAGACACAAGATTTCCACTGTGAAGGTTTTTCGGGGGAACTCACTTTCCCAGTTGTGAGTTGGCATCTAAGGAACTACCTTCTCTCTCCACACAGAAATTCTATGTTTCTAAAACACAAATGTTTCACACTTCGAACTCTACAGTGTGCCGCTCACAGTTATACTTCTGAAGATGTGCACCTACTGTGCTTGCGAAACTTCTGAATTAGAAATGGGATCTGAGCAGCTGGTACCTGGAGAAGGTAACACACTCAGATACTGATCAGTAGGTATATATTTGGTATTATTATTATTATTTTTTAAATATATTTTATTGATTTTTTAAAGAGAGGAAGGGAGAGAGATAGAGAGTTAGAAACATCGATGAGAGAGAAACATCGATCAGCTGCCTCCTGCACATCTCCTACTGGGGATGTGCCCGCAACCCAGGTACATGCCCTTGACCGGAATCGAATCTGGGACCTTTCAGTCCGCAAGCCGACGCTCTATCCACTGAGCCAAACCGGTTTCGGCATGGTATAATTATTTTTAGAATCAATTTTTCAAAAGCTCGGAGCTAAGTAAGATCTTCAAAGGTACTCGAGGGATTCCAGTAATATCCACCAGTGCTCACCATGGCTCCTGCCCTCCGCATGATCTCCCTGGGGGACCAGAGCTCAGGCCAGCCGTGGGCAAACTACGGCCTGCGGGCCGGATCCGGCCCGTTTGAAATGAATAAAACTATTGAAAAAAAAGACCATACCCTTTTATGTAATGATGTTTACTTTGAATTTATATTAGTCCACACAAACACTCCATCCATGCTTTTGTTCCGGCCCTCCGGTCCAGTTTAAGAACCCATTGTGGCCCTCGAGTCAAAAAGTTTGCCCACCCCTGGCTCAGGTGGACACGGTGTGAGGGGCTGTAGGGGCAGGACCAAGGGATGGTGCTGAAGGACAAAAATCAACTCTGCCACTTCCTGGTGCTAGACCTTAGACACCTCTGAGTTTCTGTTCTGACATCCGGTATGTCTGCACTGAGGAGTCAGTCATAAGGTGTGTATGGAAGATGTGCTTGCTCCTCTGGGTTATTGGAGTGATTTGTTAAATACAAGTTCAGGGCAGGATGACATTGTGATTCTGGACTGTTGTGAAGTTTTGTCCAGACTCAGACTCAGTGATTGTGCCTCTCAGGTCACTTGAGGAGCCATGAAGTAACTGACAGTGCAGTGGGTGGGGAGGGAGTGGTGGGCAAGGAGTAACTAGGGTTTGGTCAGGGATTGGATATCAGAATGAGAGAGAGAGATGAGTATCAGAGAGTTCATATTTTTGCATTTTGCACAATCGGGTCTTTAATTCAGGTTCTTTACTGTCCACTGAAATGTGGGCTTGAGCTTTTGGGGAAGCCCAGGTCAGAGAGCGCTGCCTCCAGGTCTTTGTTGAGAAGCAAGCTTTTTGCCCAGGCAGGGTGGGATAAGCTGTCGCTTGTTTTCATAACCTGCCATCACACGGGACAGGCCTGAAAGCTCAGAAGACAAAGCAGAGAAAGTTGTGTCCCTTTGTTTCGAGCTCAGGGCCTTTCAATGCCATCAACTGTCTCCTTGTTCCCTTGTTGTGCAACAGGGCATGTAGCTCTGAATGGGACCTTTTATAATTGGAAATTCCATAGTTCCAGTTGCCCCTGACTTTCTTCCATGCCAAACGACATCTTCATAGACTTTCAAGTTGCATGTTTGAAAGAAGCACAGTCCCACCCACACCTCTCACCCCACGTGCTTGCCCAGAGGGTCAGCCCCGACTCCCGGAGAACAGCGGGACTGGCTCTGGCTGCCAGGGGGTTGGAGCTGGAGCCGGGGGACCAGCACTGCCCTACCATTCAGTGCTCCTGATGCCTGAAGCTGCCGAGGGCATCACTTCCAGGAGCTCCGTGTGCAAGGAGGGCCGGGGTGCATCTTGAAGGGCATCATCCTAGTATCCTCTGCATCCTGGTTCTAGAAAGGGTGTTCACTGGACAGGCCATCTCACCTGGTGTAGACCACATCCTGCCCAGAGCGACTCTGCCTTGCCAGCAGCTCCTGCTCTCCCCATTTATGTGTGAACAGGTTTCTGAACAAACACCGTGGATTCTCTGAATCCACAGGGCCATTTGCTTTAGAAGTGCATGCAAATTCGTGATTGTTTGGTATCTAAGTGGGAGAGCAGAAAAGAGAGACAGAACTTAAAGCTGGTACAATTTGACTGCTTATTTGATACTTTGTTCTATTTAACCAGCACAAAAAAATACTGGAAGGCCATCTTCATTGTACCGATGAGGAAACTGAAGATCCAAGGCTTTGAGGTTTTGGCCACATTTTTGTAGCCACTAAGCTGAGAGATGAGGTCTATTTAACTCCAAATTAGGCTGGGCTCTTTCTTTAGAGCGTGTTTATTCCAGATCCATTTCCCACTAATGCCAATGATTAATAAGCCTTATTCTTTGGCCAGCTTCTTGAGAGAGATGCCTTGGGCAGACTCATTCTGACTTGACCTCTTCCAGCTGTTTTCTTTCCTTCTGGGTGGTGCTCTTCATCTTCCTGGCCTTCCACAGATGCCCAGAGCCCTCCGGTGCTCCTGTTTCCTCCCTCAGCGCCCCAGCCAAAATGTACCTGCGGTCCTTCATTCATGTTGCAAAGGCATAAAGGACATTCATAGCATGGCCTGCTGTGCACACACTGTCTGAACTCTGTAGGGATTCACGACCATTAGCCCAGAAGAGGATTATTGTGGAGCAGGAGCCAGGTCTGAGTATGTTTTGCAGTTTTGGCATCCAGCTTAGCGTTGGGCCCATGTGTGGATAGATAAATGAATGAATGGAAGTGTACGAAATTAACTCACCAGTAGAAGAGCATTTGAGGATGTTAGACATTTCCCTGCATCTGTGAAATCATACCATGTTGGCAGATACCTCACAGGCCTGTGCACAACGCCAGTATCCGACTGTGTTAAAATTTTTTCGTTCATTTATAATTTTACTCAGCATTTTTTGAGCACCATCTCTCTGTTAGGTTATGGAGACAGCAAAATGGAGGAACTTAGGCCTTGTCCTCAAAGAGCTTACCTTGTTTGTGTAAATTTGGGTCTGGTTGAAAGATGCTTATTACATATAACAGAAGACACTGCTCTCACCCCTGTCACTCAGGAAATTCCAAGCGTTTTGGGAATTCTGTGCCAGGAACTGGGGGCAGAAGTCCAGTTATGTCCTTTTCATTCTATCACAACATCAAAGTGTTCCATGCAGAGGGAACAGAACAACTAAAGCTGAGCAGATCCGAAAAAACAAGTGCTAGTGTGGCTATAAAAAACAAACAAACAAAACATTTTGTGAGGGGGTGGGAATGGACAATCAGTGGCAGCCTCGTGATGTTAACGAGCTAGAGATTGGATTATTCTCACGTGGGGGCATGGAGAGTAATTAAACTTTACACATGCAGAATGCTTCCAGGAGCAGTAACTAAGGTCTTTACAGGAATGACCTCATTAAATCTTTGCTACCACTCTGAGTTAGGTACTCTTCTTAGTCCCATCTGACACGTGAGAAACTGAAGCCCAAAGCCGCACAGACAGTCCAAGTCAGAGCTGGCACTGGAGCCCAGTCTCTGAGTCACTGTATCCTCTGCTTCTCAGAGATCTGGTGACGTGACCTCAGAGACCGGGCAGTCCTCTCTGAGGACAAGCAGCTCATGGATGTGGAGGAGAAAGCACAACCTCAAGCTCAGGCTTGACTCTTGGACTCAACAAAAATTCCAACTCGAAACGACAGTCCTGGATGGCAAGCACCATTGCTCTGGCCTGGATGGCTCATCACATGAGTTCAGGTTTTGTGTGTTCAACATTAAAGAGACATTGAATCTAGTGGAAACAGAGAATGCATGGAAAATGACCTCACTGACTCAGGGCTGAAGTTGAAATGCCTGGCTTGGATTTTGGCCTCACCCTCCCGTTCCTCCGTTCTGACTGCTGCTGTGGCCACGTGGCCCCGGTCCAAGGCTGCGGTAGAGTAGCCTTCTGTGCGCAGAGTGGTAGCTCCTGGCAGCCCTGTGCATCTGCTCTGCTCCACAGAGGAACTCACCAATTTCAGTAGCAATCTGCAAGATTATCCAAGGATACCAAGCTAGAGACATTTATAATATGTGACCTTGTTTCTCTGCTATGGGAAAAAATAACTGGAAGAAAAGGGTGTGACTCATTGAAACATTTCACTAAAAGGTCCAAATAATCATATAGCGTACAGCATTTCTATATGAATACAATGATATATTTTTTTTTGCAGAAAACCCATATACCTTCTTTACTAGCCCTGCGAAGTAGGCAAGTATTCCTTTTCTTTTTATTTTTATTTTGCATGTGAGACATCTGAAACTCAGAAAGTAAGAGGCAGAGCCAAGATTTCTAATTTGGATCTTTTTGACACAGGGGTCAGTTCTGATCCTGGTTGATGATGCTTTTCCTGGTCCCCTGAATCCGAGTTGAGTGCTTTCCCTTCTACCTGAGACTATGCTATTGATTTATCATCAAGGATGGTGTTCTGCCTATATGCACCAGCTTGACATTTTTGCTGTTAATAGATAGGGCCTTTCTGATTGGCCAATGGCCATCCATAGCAGTTATTACATATTTTTATTATTGCTTCTGTTTTTATATAAATATTGAATTTTTCTGATACAAAAAGGATTTAGGGCAGTTTGTACAAATACCATACACTAGTAAGATAACATCTATTAAAAGTAGACAAACCAGCAAAAAGAAATGCAAAGATAGAAAGATACATTTGGGCAGGAAAGAGACCAATACAAAGGTGTAAACAATAACTCTGAAACATTTGATCAAGATGAGCTGTTTTTTGTTTTGTTTTGTTTTTTGATTCCAAACCTGCCAGGAACCAATGACAGGAGAAAAGCAGGCTGGTTATGTGATTTACTGTGTCTAAGAAAAACGCCAAACACAAATCAAAAGCATGTCTGGTATAAAGTTATCTTCCTGAGACCCCCCTCCAAAAATGAGCACTGTAATTTAATTATTACTCTTTCCATAACATCTGTCAAATGGTCAGGATGATAATGACTTTCAAAGGGCCATTTCCAGGGGCTGCTTAAACCAAGAGAAACAATGTTCAGGACTTGACCTTCTGAGGGTATTTGCCTTGGATCCTTAGTTAAATAATAATTTCTCTGACATGTGGTGCTGGATTCAAAATTTCCCTGGAAATTACAAAAAATAATAACTATTTAAAATTAGAAAAATAAAAGAGTTGAACTACAATAGAGGGGATGTGAACACAGGTCCTGTTCCAAGATCTCGCATGTCTTACCTGCTTGAGCTCCTTCTCCTTACTATGCCCCTTTCTCCATAAGATAAGTGTGTTTCTCATCGCTCGCTCCCATCTAACAGGTGGAATATCTCACAGCTATTCCTGGAATTCTTGTGAACTTCAGACAGAAAGTAGTCAGTGCGATTCTTATGCCTGTGATTTTGCCTCTCATTCATTCGTCCTCTTACCAGAAATGTGTAGAATATCACTATGTGCCTGGCCTGGTAGACACAGAGATGGATAAGACACAGCACGTATGGATCAAAGGAGGAGACAGAAATGCTCAGAGACGATCCCAGCACAACACGGGCAGCAGTGTCACAGAGACATGTCCCAGGCGGTGGCCAAAAGGGAGAGAGGGACCATTCTCACTGTGTGGGAGGCTGGGATGGATTTCAGTGGAGTTGATGCTCAACTACAGTCCTGACCTAAGTCCCTCAAGTAATTGAGGATGGAGATTATTGATGCAGAGGAAAGCATATTAAGGACATACCAGTGAGCAAGAGTGGGAGATGTGTTGGGGCAGTAGGAAATTTGAGGGGCAGAGAGCAGAGGTAATCAGACTGCCTTATCAATAAACAAGTTAAGAAGCCAAAACTCTGGTTATTACATTTTAGAAGAAAAAATGCCCTGAACTCATAACTTAATTATAATTTGAGGGGGGGGGGTGCGTCTTATGGACTAAACCTTCTATTTGCATTCATTAACACTCTGACAGGGGTAGTGAAAGAAGAGGGAATGGGTGGAGGCACAGTGCCAAATGCAGGGTCCAGGAGGACTGGGGGCCATGCCTCAAAGACTTAAGCTGACTATCCATTTCGGCTCAGACATAACATTTTTTAAAAAAATTTAAGCAAAAGTATATGATGTTAGGTCTTCCATGATGTACTTCTCTCCTTCTTGGTGAGAAGCATTGGGCTTTGGTTTCATGTTTGGTCTTGCATAAACTCCACTCTGTATGATTAATATGCACCTCACATGGTCAAATAAGAATGTGCTGCCTCCAACTCAGTTGCATAATCCCAAAGCCATAGATTAGCAAAAATCATACCATGAGTTAATTGTTTTCTTTTTTTAGCAGGAAGATCATATTGCCAGGAGAATACAACTTTGGAGTTGTCAAGTGCCAGGTTAAAGCTTTCCTTTGTAATCTTATGATCTGTCTTCAAAGTTGGGAGGAGAGGGTTCAGTCTTTACAGATATTAACACGTGCTATGTACCGTTGCAGTTGAATTTAAAAATTAAATAAACAGCCAAAACCGGTTTGGCTCAGTGGATAGAGCGTCGGCCTGCGGAATGAAAGGTCCCGGGTTCAATTCCGGTCAGGGGCATGTACCTGGGTTGCGGGCACATCCCCAGTAGGAGATGTGCAGGAGGCAGCTGATCGATGTTTCTCTCTCATCGATGTTTCTAACTCTCTATCTCTCTCCCTTCCTCTCTGTAAAAAATCAATAAAATATATTTTAAAAAAAATTAAATAAACATATTAGAAGTTAATAACCTCTGAAGATTTAGGACATGTCATTCTACACTTTTAATTTTATCAGTAGCAATGGAATCAATATGGTATCAGGATTTACTGTATAAGTTTAATGGACTTGAAAATTTTAAGAGCCCAAATGAATAGATGATATATTTTTTATCAACATAAAAATTGGTCAAATATATAAATTTAATTCACTTAAAATTTGGAGTAAAATCCTTTTTATTGGCATTAGAAGATGTTTCAGGGAGAAACAAGTGAAGTTAGAATCTTGGTCTTAACCTCACAGGATTTTCTAGCTTCAGAGATCTCTGTTCATATTTCTTGCTTGCTGTGATTGGAACCATGCAAGCCAATCGGTAGACCTACTGTTGAATTTCAGTTGGTTGCCCAAGTTTGCCAAATCCTTGGAAGGACCCTGCCAACAAGCTAACACTCATTAGCTAGCTTCCTCACTGCAATAGTCATTTTCTCTCATTCTATTTAAAGCAACCCTCCTCATACCACGGTAAATGATTTTACACTGCACGAAATGTGCTGAAGCATTCACATTGTGGCTGATTACAAACCACACAGGAATAGGGCTTTACTCCTAAAGCATATTTTGTGCCGGCCCTGGGTCTTTGTTGCTCACTTTTGGCACTCTTTGCCAACTCAACATTCTCCAAGAAAGTGTAAATCCTACCACGGGAAAACGAGGTGTGGAATATGTGCCTCGGTTGATGACATCACCTTCTGGTTAGGGCTGTAAATTGTGTGAGACTGTGCAAACAGACACTGGCTCCTAAGTGCAGGATTTCATAGCTGTAGATTCTGACCTTGAAAATTCATCATTGAGGAGTGGAGAGCATCCCTCCTGCCTAGTGAGAGTCATTCTAGGATCTGCTGGGAACGCACTGGCCCTGGAGTCCAATGAATAGGAGGTTTACACCTGAAACTGCTACTGCTTTGGGCCAAATGCTTATGATTTATTACAGGTCTCAACGATACAATTCTGATAAACCAGCTAATGACTGTCTGAGCTGCCTTAACCTGAGGAAGGGACTGCCTTCATTAAGTGACTTCAGGGTCTCCAAGAAGATCATTGAGCTGGTGAAGTGCTTGGAATTCTGTTGTTCAAACACAATTCCCTGGGGAAGGGACCTACTGCTGAAGTCCCTCTTAGTGTGATAGTGATCAACTTGGTGATGGTGTCCCCAAGGGGAAATCTGTCAAAATCTGAAGGCAATTTTTTTTAAAAAAATATATATTTTCATTAATTTCATAGAGGAAGGGAGAGGGACAGAGAGAAACATCAATGATGAGAGAGAATCATTGGCTGCCTCCTTCATGCCCCCCACTGGGGATTGAGCCCACAACCCAGGCATGTGCCCTTGACCAGAATCGAACCTGGGACCTTTCAGTTTACAGACCGATGCTCTATCCACTGAGCCAAACTACCTAGGGCTGAAGGCAATTTTAATTGTTATAACTGGAGAGAAAAGATGCTACTCGCATCTAATGAGTGGAGGTCAGGGATGCTGCTAAGTACCCTACAGCGCACAGGACAGCCCCCACAACAAAGAATTATCCAGCCCAATGTCAATAGTGTCGAGGTGGGGACTCCCATCTTAGTGTACATGAGAGATTGAGAGACTTACTAAAGGGGACATTGGAAGCAGCATGGGGAGTGTGGCCATGTGGGAAATATAAAAGCCATCGCGCAGAGAGGGACACATAATGAAAAACACCGCCTTTCACTGAGGGTTGGCCTTGAATCTATGCTGGAAAATCATGTGTTCATAGATTTTCTTTCTTTTTTTTTTTTTTGGTTAAAACCTCAGAAAGAATGAAATAAAGCAACATAGGCTGTCCCTGGTCTTTATTCAAGTTGATGGAAAGAGTGGCATGAAAAGAGGAGGTTCCCCCTGGAGAGTACAGGATGGAGGACCCAGGTGAGCAGTCTGTAGCAACCCCAGTGGGGCTCTGGCGGATTCCATGGAGGAAGGTGGACACACTAAACTGCTTCCCCTAAGTAGCTGGGTTTTCTGTCTTCGTAGCAAACCGAATCTCAGTATTACCCAGTCAGTTGTATGTGAAATTCCAAACCTGCAGGAAGTGGTTGGTTCCTCTTCTTCCCGGTTTGTGGGTAATAGATTTGGAATTAGATGGTAACAATGGGTGAAGCATGGAGAACAGACATTTCCCCAGGCAAATTCTCCAGAAGTGGTGCATAGTCAAGAGTTTTCAACAAAGGTTTGACATGACAGTTGTTTATTAGCCTCTCATAAAAAAGACAGTAGGGAAAGCTCTGGGATGCAAGACTGGGTGGCGTGTAGAGAAGGCGTTGAAAGAGTGGTACATTACAGGCTTGCTTTCCCCATCCACCAGTAACACAGGCCCCCTCCTTAACTTGCTTTGCTGAAATTTGAACTTGTGTGCATCTCGATTATCTCTGCAAATTACACCAGCAACGTGTCAATAGTGACCCACCAACCTCTCAAACCAGAACATGCCGTAGCTCTCTTTCTGCTTCCTCTTTGTTCATTAAGTAACTGCCCAGGCTTCTTTGGTGTTTTCTCTGCTCACATGTCAGCTAAATGAGGTTGCTTTGCAACCACAAAGAAACCTTTTGCTAGTGCTGCTGCCTCGCGTTACCAGAGCGCTAAGTGCTGCTTGGCGTGAAGAACACCAGTCATTGTGGCCAAACTTCTGAGATGTGCAGGAGGCCAAATGTCGGACTGCCAATCAAGCAGCAAGGTGGAAAATTCTTGCCTTTCTCTTGGCTCAGGTTAATTGGTTGGGGGAAAATATTAAAACTCAACAGGCAATAAGAAGAAAGATTTCATTCTTTAATGGACTTGAGCAGTGCGAGAAGCTGTGCAAGCATTACCGTCCATCGATAATCCCACGTCACCTAACACATACAGGCACAGGCACACACAGACAACACAAGGACTCCAAGAAGTTGTGTCTTTGGCTTCCATGGCTGAGCTTCTAGTTGTGCAAATCTGCATACGAGGAAAAAATTACGTGCAAAAGTTAACAGTTCACGTTCTGCCCTTGTGGCCCTATGAAAATGATCAATCCATTCTCAAGGATTCAGAATGAGTTGTAGAAGACTTGTTGTTAGTAACAATAGTAATCATTTAATAATAGTGTAGTGCATTAAGTGTCACACAGAATATACACACGTGCTATCTTGTGTGATCTGCACCACACCCTTCGTTCTCTCATTTATTAGTGGCCTGCTATGTGTCAGGCACTGGGCTCAGAAGATTAATTGGGAAGTGAGATTACGTAACTTGTCCAGGATCGTACAACTTCTAAGTGGCACAACTTGGACGTCACCCAAACCTTCTGAGGGTCACACTCTTTCAATGAGCTTCATGTTACACTTCTCCCTCCCCTCAATAACTGGCATTCGCCTCATGTAGGGGAATGAGTGGGGCCCTGATTTAATGACAAGCTAGTCATGTTGCTTGTTTATCTCATTAAAATATTCCTGCAAGGAAGAAGGGACTCAGCCCATCCATTGGCATATCTGGACCATGTTCATTTAGCCCCTTATTTTACCAGGGGATCATTGTAACCTCATAGAGTCATTCACATTTCCCCTAATGAACATTATCTGCAGACTACTGCCTCTGGTCCTCAGCATTTTCAGGAATAAATTAGCATTTGCATTTCAACATTTCAAGCATAATGAGTGCATGCAGATGATGTTATTGTATTTTACAGAGGGCCAAATTGTGTCATAGGGTCATAAAGTAACCTGCTTAAAACCACATAAACATCCCATCCCTCCACAGCCAGACCTTTTGGGAACATTTGTCACATGTAGGTTTTTGCAAAAGGGAGTGTTTTTCATTGAATGTGCCACATAGTTCTTATAGACACATTGGCTCTGTAGCTCCTTGGTTTTCCTTGGACTTGCTAGTTCAAGGCCATGCTGATTCTAGGATGCTCTTTCACATACACACATCACCGTTTATCCAAAGGATCAAACAGTTTCCTCTTTTTAAAACAAACATTTTTATTGAACTTGTTGGGAACATATTGGTTAAAAAATGACATAGGTTTCAAGTGTACAATTCTGTAATACCTCATCTGAAGAGTTTCCTCTTAATCCACACTGAAGACCCATTGAATGGGAGGCTTATCGCACATTCTGCATCTCTGATTCCTAGTTCTGGAGTCAGTGATGAACACTTCTCTCATTCATTCATTCATTCATTCAGTCAGTCAGTCAGTCAGTCATCTATTGACTCACTCCTGGGTAATCTATGGGTATTTATTGAGTACATATTCTGTGCCAAGTGGTAAGCAGTCCTTTGGGGATTCATCAGTAAACCAATAACTCAATGCTTGGGTACGGGGGGCATAATGTCAGGGGGTGGTATGTGCAGTTGTGTATGTGAGTGCATCTGTGTGAACTAAATCACCTATGTCATTACCATAATTCATTTACAAATATTCTCAGATTTGAACAAATGACGAGCTAGTCCAAATGTGTAAGAGAAAAAAAAATTTCCCAAGGGTATCTTTGGTTCCAAATTCTCCACAATGTCCCCATAATCTATCCTCTATGCACTTTCACCTGGGGATGGCTTTTACTTTCGGACTCACCTCTTCTGCCTTTTAACTTGCATGTAATCAATGGAGGTTATACACACTTTTCTTGCTACTGGAACCATCATGTAGATTAAACATCTAATCTCCTGTGTTGTAAATGTTTACATTTCAGTTTTCCTTGCTGCCTCAACATCCCCACAGACAGGCCATGAGCATCCTGCCCAGGTGACCAGGTGCACACTGTGATAAGCTGGTCCCTACCACTAGTTCTCCTTCTTGCCCTTCCCTGACTATGACATAGTGACCATCAGACACACCAATGAAATTCCCTCATGCCTTTCCCGGTACCCTTCACTCTGACGCCCAGTGGAGGCACTGGCCCGGGGTCCTCACTCTCTCTTGGCTCCCCACCTGCTTTTTGAGCCCCCTCCCTTAGGGCTCTCTCCACGTGTGGCTCCCTTGTGGCATGCGGTGGCACTGTCTAGGAGCTATGGGCATAATACACTTTGTTTTCCTGCACCTCTTCTGTGTCTCCTCTTGTGGCCACATCCAAATATCAGACACCTTTTACTTCTCTCCTTCCCAGAGTATACATTTCTCCTCCCAAGAAATTAACCTATGGTTATATTTTAAAACAAACAAAAAATTTTCCTGCAAAACAGAAAACCAACACTTGGCAGGCTGTCATTTGGCATGTGACTCATCTGGGCTGCAGCAGAGCAGGGAGCAATGGAGCTCCCCTCCTGCCCTCATCCATGCAGTGGCCCCCGAGGTCAGGACAAGGTGGGCCAATGGGCGATGGGTGCAGAGAGCTGCCTGCACCAGGGCCTGGCTCCTTGATTGTGATCACTCTCCTGCTGTGTGGCTTTCTCAAGTCGCTTTCCCTCTCTCTGCCTCTGTTTTCTGGTTGCCTGGGGTTTCCCAGCTTTGCTCAATCTCATTAAGAAATGTGTGGCTGTATTTTTCTATACCAACATTTAAGTACTTGCCCAGGGATCTGCAGGCGCGTGTTCCTGGAAAGACTTTGCACGGATTTTCCACTGCCTGCTGCCCTCGCCAGCACTGGGAAAACTGCTGGGTTTTTTTTTTTTCTTCTTCCTGGTTGCATTTGCCACTTACCCTACTGAAAACAGGAATTAAGACTTTAGACAGCTGCTTACCACATAAAACTTTCAAATCAAATATTCCTATTACATTTTCTTAGGGAAAAAGTTCACTCGACTAGATTAGCAAAATGAAGGTAAATATGAAGTAATGCCAGTGGCTGCCTGCAGAAGGTGTTTCTGACTTTCCATGTTGACTTCAGGGCCCAGAGCATTGAGGTGTCTGTGACATTCTGCTCTGTGTCACATTTGTGAGTAGGATGATGTTGTAATGCGCCCGTAATGGCTAATATTATGTTCATGGAGATTGATGCCAATGCGTACTAATATATGTTTAGTCAGGTGGAGGCATTCCCAACTGGTAATGTAACCTGTGAGGTTAAGTAGCTTACACATATAAATAGAACAAGGAGGACTCAACTCACCTTCTGGACACTGCCTTTACCCCAGAGTATACGTTTGCTTGATGTTGTTTTCTAATGCCTAAAGTTTATTTTATTTTGTTCTCTAACATTTAAAGTCTGGGTAAAACATATCCTAATCAAATTATTCAATGAATGGAACTCGAATCTTTCAAAGGGCCTAGAGTGGAGCTGGGGAAGCTAAACACTAAAGCACTTGGGTGAGAGAGAGCAGGTCACTGCTCCCGATGTGGTCTTCTTGGTTACAGCCAGCTGACGTGAGCAAAAGGGGTAAATGGGACAATTCAGGAGGTTAAACTACCTACCTCATTTACCCATATAAGCAGCAGGAAGAATAAGAGATGGGGCAAAATCTTCTTGCTACTATTACCTACCTTTGTGGGAGAAAGAGCTTAACGTCTCAATGCTATCTTGTATCAGAAAGCTTAGGACCCCTTGATATGGATTTCTTGGGAGCTGTGCACATAAAATGGTTCTTTAAAGTATAGGGAAGCAGTGAAACACTTTTCAAAATAATGGGATTGTGTAAAACAATGAGTTCTCTGCGGACAGCCAGTGTGCAGCAGAGCCTTCTCAGACTCCAGGCCAAACCCATGCCACCTATCCTCGGGGAGTGGGGGGAAGGCCACAAGTCCTCTGGAGCTGGTAGCACAAAGCACCACCTTTGTCGTCAGAGCCCCATCACCAGCGCCTCCCCCAGCGATTCTTTGCCACATCTGACACGTTTAAGCAAGAGACATCTCTTACCAGGAACTTTCTCAGAATATGCTAGGAAATTAAGTTTAAATAATAGAAAACAGAACACAATTTTTATAGTCAGTAAATCACATGAGGAAGCAGAACTGTCCTTGATACCCCAAAATGCCAATCTCTGAGGGCACCTGTCCCCATGCTGGGGCTGCCACGGGGGCCAAGTCCCTCTTCCTGCGTGGCCTGCCTGCATTCCTGCTGTCCTCACTCTGTCTTCCAAAGCCTCACAAGTGGACACCATCTCTAGAACCTCTGGGGTCCACATGTCATGTTCATATTCTGCATCATGAGATGACAGACTTTTGTTTCCTCTGTCTCTGTTGTTCACAGCCATATGACTTGGGAGAAGCTGCCCAGCCCAACCCAGCTCTATGCCACCCTTGTGGGAAGTCAGCGAGTGAGGATTTCATAATCTGGAGAGTAAAGGAGGAGCTGGAATTCTGCCCCAAATGATAGAGATGTTTCAGGGTACTTTCCCCAAGATGACCATTGACATGTGAGAAGAGAATCAGGAGTGTTTTCTTTTTTTTATATATATATATTTTATTGATTTTTTTTTTTTTTACAGAGAGGAAGGGAGAGAGATAGAGAGTTAGAAACGTCGATGAGAGAGAAACATCGATCAGCTGCCTCCTGCACATCTCCTACTGGGGATGTGCCCGCAACCCAGGTACATGCCCTTGACCGGAATCGAACCTGGGACCCTTCAGTCCGCAGGCCGACGCTCTATCCACTGAGCCAAACCGGTTTTGGCAAGGGGTGTTTTCTGATTGCCGAGAGTTTGTAGTTCGTTGGCCTTCTCTTGTGCTTCACTGTGAGGGTGTGCCTATGTGAGTACGAGTGTCCAGGAGAGGAGATACAGTGCCAAGAAGCCCAGAAAGAAGACTCATCTTGAGAGGTGAAAGGACTTCCTCCACGGAGAACCCTGTGCAACTTTATGGGCTGGCCGAATGCCAGAGATCACTTTAATAGTGGAAGAGGTCAACCAGAACCACGTGACTGGCTAGCAAGGAAGTTAGAGCAAGTTTTCATTGGGATAGGAGTTGTATCAGATGTTTTAGAAGGTTGTTTGCAGTGCTTAGATATTAGGATTCTATAAATAGTGGTCAGTGAAGTCAAGAACACACACATGCACACAGTCAAGCACAGAAGCATTCAGAGGTGTGTCCTAAAACTATACACCTTCCCATGGAGAGCAGGTCCACACCCGGGGGAGTGCGGGTCAATGGCAGGTTCTCAAGAGTTTTACCTACAGGTAAGACGTGACTTGTTTGTCAGAAGGGCAGGAACCCCTGGAGGAAAGGAGACATCGCGGCAGGAGGAGGAGGGGCCGGAAAGAAGAGAGGAGAAAATAACCAGAAGGCAAGCCTTACCTTTTGGCCTCGTTAAAATACTGCGCAATGGGCCCCAGGAATCTAGTTCTGGAGCAAGTCCATAAAGTAAGCCTTCAGAAAGTTTGCACAAAAGATTCTTAAGTAAGCTCATAAATGTGACACCAAGCAAATACTCGGCAAAATTCAGCCAAGTCATAAAAGGAGTTGCTGGGACCATGTGGCAGCATTACCTGTGCTCACACAAGCTTGAGTGCAGGGTTTCCCTGCTTCTAATTAGGGGTCCGGTTAAGTGACAGAGATCTCAGGGTATATTTATATTTGGTCCTGGGCCAGTTCTTTCTGGTCTCTGGACTCTTGTCATAAAGGGGAACCAATATAAAGTAGGACAAGACCAAAGAAAACATGTGAAGTTTTTATTGTAGAAATGAGAACTTTTTATGGTCGATGCCGGTCTAGTGTGACCACATCACGGCTGGAGAAGTAGGGTACTTGGGAGAATGCTACCAATCTTGGACTGTTTGGGATTTGTCCTGACTGTGTTCTTCTCATTATTTTGTTTTTAATGGAATCACTAGAATCTTCTGTTCAGGCCCTATTCACTGATGGGCAAAGCTGAGTTGGAGGATCCCTTGGCCTAACAACATAGAATGGCACATGCATCGGTTTCCCCGGCTGTCTCAATGAAGTACCACAACCTCAGGGGCTTAAACCATAGAGATTTATCATGTGACAGGTCTGGGGGCTGAAAGTCTGAGACCACAGTGTCAGCAGGGTTGGTTCCTTCTGAGGGACAGCAGGGAGAATGTGTTCTTTGCCTCTCACCTAACTGGTGGTGGTTTGCTGACAGTCTTTGACATTCGTTGGCTCATAGAAGCATCAACCTTGTCTCTGGTTCTTTTTTCACACGCGTTCTCCCTGTGTGTGTCTATGTCCAAGTTTCTCCTTCTCATAAGGACACCATCTGTTGGGTTAAGGTCCACATTAATGGCCTTATTTTAACTTAATCAAGTTAAAATTAGAGAGCTAATCAACTCTGTAAAAACCCTGTCTCCAAATAATGTCACATTATGAGATCCTGAGGATTAGCACTTCAATATATGAATTCAGGGGGTGGGAGGGGCAGCACAATTCAACCAATGACAGCCTGGTTTCCAAACCAGGAGGGAAAGAAGCTACTGTACATTCAATTTTCTTTAAAAACCTGAGAAAGACTCTACAATACTCTGATGAAGACGGCCCTCAGAAGTACTACTTTAAATAATTTATTTCTGAAGATTGACACACTTGTTCATTGCCCCATTATAAGGACTCATTTGAGAAATACTATAGTTTATAATTAAGCACCAAGAACAAATGTAGGTCCACTTCTTTTCTGGCAATAAGAACCACATCATTCACCATGTTTCACTTTTCACTTGGGTTGGCAGACATCTTAGAGTCAAATGATATTGAATCTTGGTTCACTCACTTATATCTTCTTCTTTGGTTGGACTTGGTTTTCTGTTTTGGTTTCTCTGCTTTCATCTCATAGACTTCATGTGCCTCTGCCCAGCAGTTTCACAGCCTTTCCAGAGAGAGGTGGGATGCACTTTGATGAAGCAAAACGATGACTCTCAATGTCAGGGTTGCCTCTTCTGCCCCAACTCCAGAAGCCATGGTCCATCATAACCTTCTCAATGGGATTTGCCCCAGCGTTCCTAGATTATCTTTAAAATATTTTAAATTGATTTTAGAGACAGAGGATGGGAGAAGGATAGATAAATTGATGAGAGAGAGACATCAGTGGGTTGCCTCCTACATGCCACCTACTGGGGATTAAACCTTCAACCTAGCATATGACCTGACCAGGAATTGAACTGGTGACCTCTTGGTTCATGGGTCAGTGCTCAACCACTGAGCAATACCAGCTGGGCCTAGATGATCTCTTTAGACTCACCTCCAACCTTCCACATCTCTGCTAGCCAGAGCTTTTGTAAACAGTGTTTTAACCCTGCTTACAGCATCGAGCTGTTTACTCCTGAGTGAGCTTGTATTTGATAGGAAATTTAACCTTTAAAAAATCCAATTGCATAAAATATCTAAGCATCTCCTTTGTATGATAAACAACAGCAGTGGCAGAAAGTCCAGTTTGTGCAAAAATAGACTTTAGGGAAGAAGTCATTTCTCTGGAATAGGAGGAATCCAGAATAGGGAAAGCTAGCGCTCTCTCTCCCTCTCTCATACACACACACATTCCTACAAACAAAGTAACACCAACAAACTACTAACTCAACTTGAATGTTCATTTTTGGTTCCTTTATATCACATAAAGGGATTTAAAAATATTTGACTAAAGCATTTTATTTGTGAATACCTCACAAGCATCTGAAGCTGGGTGTACCTCAAGAATTTTACTAGGGTTGAACATCTTTTGAGAATCACATGGGACTGTGCATTTTAGTCACAGTTGCTTCACTTTTACAAGCAGCAATAAAATACGAGGACTGGCACACTGAGTTAGGGACTTCAGTCTCCTGTGTTTGCTCTGTATTGTGAATTCATTTTTGCACTGGTTCTTTCAGATCTAAATGTGTACTCAGCTATGCCAGCACCCTTTTCAGTTTATCTTATAAAATTTTTAAATTCTACATCTTTTTTTCAGTTCCAGAAAGCCTTTTATTGGTGTCTGAATGACATTGTATTCATTTTTAAAAAGTTCTTCTCTTCAAACTCTACCTATTCGGTATCAACAGGTGAATATACTTCTTCCTCTGAATCCTCAAGTGAGTTGTTGGAGTTATTTTGCCTCCTTATGCTTTTCTGTAATTGTAGCAAAGGTGTGTGTAAGGCAGAGGGTCTGGGGAACAGTGGGGAACAAGGGAGCAGCTGGAGGAATGGGATCACACCAGGAAAAGACCTTTCATGGACAAACCAGAGTTGAAGCTGGAGCAGGGAAAATCTGTTTGGAAAAGGAGAGGTGTCCTGCAGCCATGTCCTGGGCAGGGCTCTATTACTATGCAGATACAGACATTTCCCCAGAGGGGGAGGACCTCAAGGTCTCTCTCTAGTATATAGAATATGATGGAGAGAAAATATTATTTTAGAATAAAGCCCGGGTGTATGTTGTTGTCATTGTTTATGTAGTAGCTGGAGAAATAATCATTCTTTATAAGTATGTGAAATACTTTTCTGGTAAAACCATTTAAGTGTAGAGTTTGTTGTTATTGTTTACTTGTGGGTTTTAGGGTAGTTTAACTTTTTTTTATTGTTTACTTTCTATTTAGGCTTTCTCTTCCAAATTGAGTTTATTGTGTTAATGAATAATGGAGTTAGTTGATTACATTAGGACTTCATATATATTAAATATAAATAGCTGATAGCTCAATTTTGAAAATGTATTTTAATAAACACTGCCTTTATAATAATTCAAAGTGTGTGTATACATTTTGGGGACACTATATATATTTTTAATATGCTTTGTAACGAGGTCTTTTGTTCTCTCATTTTAGTTCTAGTTTTGTCAGATTTGCCTAACTTTGTAAAAGTTTATTCAATTTATTGGTTATTTTCAAAGAACCATTGTTTTGTATCATTAATTCTTTTTTGTTTCTAATTTGCAATACTTTTACAGTTAACTTTATCCATCCTACTGTTCTTAGTTGTACAGTGTTCACTGTTTTTAAATTCTTAAATTTATTTATTTTAGATGATAAAGGCATCCAATGCTACTCACAGATCATTCATGTAATTCTGGCTATGTCGTTTTGAGAGACTTTCTAATTTTTTTCTCACTTTTGTTTCTAGCATCTCATTGCTTCATCATGGGCTCATTTTGCTTCTTGCTGAAATATAAACTATAGTAGGTGTCTCCCAGCCATGGTCCATGTGCAGTACCCTGAAAATGTCTTTATTTTGCTGTCAATCTTGAGTGACGGTTTAGCTGGTTTAGAATTCTAGGTTGAGTTATATTCCCTCAGCAGTTTGAGGTAATTTTTGAATTGTTCTTGGACACCCATTGATGCTGATATAAACTGCTGTTAATTTGATTGTCATTAATTTCTAAGTAATCTCTTATTTCATTCCTTTAATTTTTTAAAAAATTTTATTTTTTATTGAATTTATTGGGGTGACACTGGTTAACAAAATTATATAGATTTCAGGTATACAATTAACCAAACATCATTTGTACACTGTATTGTGTGTCCGCCACCCCCCCCCCAGCTCCCCTCCCCCTCCCCCCCCTCCCCCCCCCCCCCCCCCCCCCCGCAATCAGCACATTGTTGTCCATGAGGTTTTTTTTCCTCCTTTTTTTTCTTTTTTGCTCAATCCCTCCAACTGTAAGGAGAGGTGGGTTGGGGGGTTGGGGAAGGGATTAAGTTGTATTTTCTTTTTTAAATCTTTAGCATTGTGCAATTTAGATTTGTTTTTTTAACTATGTTAGAATCCAGGATGCTTTTTATTCTGAGGACTCAGTTCTTTCCTGAAATCAGGGAAAACAGAGATCAGAACAACAACAAAAGATTATTTTACCATGAATAACAAGTAACAAAATGTAGTAAAATTATCAATCAAAAGGCAACCAATAATAAATAGATGACTTTCAAAATCCCATATGTGTGAAAGTCGGCTGAAAAAATCTTTTGGGTTAAAGCAGAAACTGTAAAGGAAGTTAAGTGCAAAAGCTAAACAACAATGAAAGCATACATGTCAGAATTAGATCTCTACCTTTTGGCTTCATCGTATTTTTTCTCTATTTCTTGAATAGCCATTAGATGTATATTGGCATTTGCTTTGTATTATCCAATCTCTTTTCCTTTCTCCATCTTTTTAATTTCTCTCTGCTTCATATTGGGCGAATTTTTCAGATCTAGATTCAAATTCAAATGCAGTGTTTGCATAAGCTTGACCTTAATAAGGACATTTATTAACCTTATATAGTAAAGAAAAACACACAAATGCAGTGTCAAATTCAGTTTTTTTTTCTAGTATACAACCACACATATCAATGGAGATTAAAAAAATGAGTGACTGAGTATAACTTTCAAATTTAGAATGTACTAGTATATTGATTCCCTTTCAATATTGCCTATTTCCTCATCCCTCTCTCCAAACATCCATTATTTCTCTCAGGCATTGTTCTTGATTTATCTTTTCTAGAATTCTAAACATTCTTATTTAAAAGTCTCTTTCTGGCCTCTTTGTTGTGTGAGTTATTCCATCTGTTTTGTCAGTTAGTTTCTCTCAGGTGTTGGTGAAGGGCAGACTGAGGAATCGGATTGGATTGCCTGCCTGAAACCCTGGTTCCACTGTTTAAGGCTGTGAGAGCCCAGTAAGTGATTGCCTTCTGTGTGCCTCAGTTTCCCCATCCGTAAAGTGTAGGTAATGCTAGTTTCTTCCTCAAGGAGTTGTCATTTACACAGTTAATATCTGTAAATCACTTTTCAGATCCTTTGAGTATGATAAATTCTATTTTCCACTGCATAGGAACAAAAATTCGAGTGGGTACAGATTTGGGGGCCCACACTGTTGCCCCTCCCCCTCTTCAGAGCCCTTTACATTATTTCCTGTCTGCTTTACAAAAGGCTAATTTGTATTCTTTGGAAGGCAATAGAATTTCTTTTGTTTAATTACCTTTTTGCAATGCTTATAGAATACTTTCATTGTCTTGAATAAAGAATATGTCTAGGCAGGGATTTCTTTTCACAAATTTTTCTTATTAATACCTCGTGCTCTCTTGTCCTAGGTCCTTTTCAAATAGGCGAGTTTCTTTCTGTCATACATTTGATTATGGTTTCTGTCTGCTACCGACTGAACGTTTGTCTCCCCCAAATTCATTTGTTGAAGCCTAATCCCTAATGCAATGCACTTGGAGAGGGAGGTAATTAAGTCAGGGTGCTGCAGCCTCAAGAATGGGACCAGAGCCTTTATAACAAGAGACAGGTGAGAGCTTGCTTCCTCTCTCTCTCTCTCTCCCTCTCCCCCTCTCGGCCCTGGGAGGACACCAGGAGAAGACAAGACAACCCTCTGTAAACCAGGAAATGGGTCCTCATCAGACAAGGGCTCTGCCAGCACCTGGAGCCTTGACTGTGAGAAATAAAACTTTGTTTCAGCCACCCAGTCCCTGGTCATTTGTTCCTGCAGCTGAAGCCGACACGCTGCCCATCGGCTGTGTTTTCTTCTTACTTTCTGTCAGCCTGTTTTCTCATCTATAAAACAGGGCAAATAATACCCATCTTGCAGGGTTGTTCTGAGAATTACTCATGATCAAGTACGTAAGGAGTCTACCCTGTGCTGTGTTAATAAATCAAATACCTGCAATAATAATGCAACAGAAAAAAAAGCATGATGGGCACATTCTTAAAGGGGTCCTTGCTGTCTGTATTTCCAGTATTTTCTAATGCTAAGTTCTGTCAGCTTTTGAGTTCTTAAGCAATAGTAGAAAACCTAGCAGAATGACCTGCACATGGTAGATGCTCAATCATTGCTTTTCTGAATTTGAGTTCATACATTGTTTAGCCTGGTTTCCCCAAAGCTGTCATCCTTCTTATTATTCCATCCCTTCCTCTTTTCTTCCAGGTGCTGCTTTCAGTTGTCTTTCATGTCATTAATGAATGTGTTGTTGTTTTTAATTTAGTCATCGCATTAAAACAACAAACCATCAGGCCACTTCTTCCCTTCGCCATCTGTCTTGTCATGTGAGACCCTTGCCATCAGACCAGCATGCCATTTCAGAAGCTATGCCCTCTTCACTTCACTGAGCACAGAAAAGAGGTTCTGAACAACGTTTCTCCCAGTGGTTTTCCTTCAGAGGAATGAGATTTCTCCTTTTCGATATGATATTTCCTTGAATCATGGATTTCCAGTTGCAGCCCCTCCCTGTTCCGCTGCACTTCTCTCACCAGTAGCTTTTATTTAACACAACTTAGCGAGCATGGCTGCCCGTAGCCCAGCCAGACACCAGGTGGGTTCACTACAGAGCTCTTTGCAAAGGCCATTGGGAATTGGGGTTTGGAGTTTGATGTTCAATGTTTTTGTTACTTTCTGATAAATGAAATTTAAATTCTCATTATATGAAATAGTGTGACGTGTGGTTTGGGTGTAATTCATGTGTGACGTGGATTCTGTGATAGTCGTCTTTGGCTGATTTATGTCAAGGGATGCCCTGTTACCAGCAGAGAGGTTCTCTTTTGGAGCAAAATACTAAATTTTAATGCCAATAATGTACCCAAGCCTAAAACCCAGGTCAAAGGAAACTAGGCTCAAGATAAACACCTTTATATATAACATCATTAGAGTGTTGTTACTTAATTTACCTGTAGACTCTTATGAGGACACAGAACACAGAATTGTCACAGGCATAGACCCCTTTCTCACAGTTGTAATTATAAACATTAGGCAATATCTGAAGAACTAAATATGCACAGTAAAGATGTAGATACATTTCTACATTTCTCCAGAATAGAGAATAGGTGGTTTGATTGATAACTAGGATAGATGGTTTGCTGGGTACTAAAATAAAATTTCTGAGTTTGGAAGTTATTTTTCTTTTAACTAAAGAAACAATGGACAACAGTGTGCTCCCAAGGAAAGTAAGAATTTATGAGTGTTGATCTGTGAAGACAGGCCCTAGGAAACCTTAAGTAAAAAGGCTCTAGGCTTCCCTGCCTGGGTTGTCCTTGGTGCTTCTATACTGTAGAAGTCAACAAGTTCATATAAAGTCATTTATTTCATAAAGACACCATTTTCTATATGGGTTAATTCATCTCTTGTATCACCCTGAGATGAGTTCTGTGGCAGGAAACTCATACCCAGCCTGCATGACCCTCAGCATCACACCCGGTTACACAGGTACGGGGGTACATGTAGCATCTGCCCTAAACATGGTGAGAAGGGTATAGTCATTAGAGATGTAGGCATCAAGAAATAATAACCTGGTAATAAAATAACCTATTAAATATTTATTGGGGGCCAATCTCTGTGTGAGGCACTTACCCAGAGGTTGACCATTTAGTCATTACATGTATTCTTCCTGATAAATATTGCTGCTCCTCTTTTATAAATGAGGGAACCAAGGGACTAGTACAATAATGGGCCCTGGCCTGGAGCTAGTAGCCCAGGTCCCTATTCCAAGATCTACCACTTAACAGTTGAGTGGCCTTGGCAAAGTGGCATACTGTGGACTTGGCCCTTGTGATGCTAAAGTCCCTTCCAGCGCTGACACCCACAGTGCTAGTCTATGCCACCATTCCCTCGTCTAGTCCACACACAGGATGGAGACATTGCTGGCAGACACTGTGTTTTCCTTCGCATTTATGTGATTACGGTTTACAAATATACTCATTCTTTGAGTATGCCAACTGCTCTCTTCAGAACACACCGAAGCCCAATACCCCACCAGAAGCTGGCTCAGAAAATACTCCGGAGGCTGCTCATGCTGGCTTGGAAACCATTTCTCCAAAATAAGCCAAAGAAAGATGCCAGTTTACTCTGCAGGGGAGAGAAGGCCTCTTCTAGAGGGGGCACAGGCATCCTGGGCTACTTATTCTTTAAGACCAAAGGTAATTATCACTATGCTGTTTTTAATGCCAACTGTGGGCACTGGAGTTACTAATCATTAATACTATGAATGCAACCTTCAGATTATTCCCCAGAGGGATTAGAGGCAGCCAATCCAGCCACAAGTGCTGACTGTGTAGCTCAGGCTGCAGTGGGAGCCCCAAGCTCCTTGGGGGAAGCGCCAGCCTCCCCGCTTCACAGGGGCCCTCGCCCAGCCAGGAGGCTTCCTCTCGGGCTTTGTGGCGTCCCCAGGACTCACACAGACAGTTTATCTTGTTCCCCAACAGAATGTGGTTTCTAAACCATCAATCTTAGCAGCTATGAGTGCCCCGAGGACTGTTTCACGGGGATTAGTTTGTGAGCCCGATCTATATATTTACAAGTTGAATGTTAAATATACTCATATGGAAGCTCTTGTAGGACACATTTGTATGGCAGGTCCGAGGACATCTATAAACTCTCTGATGAGGCTATCTGTTTATTTACTTGAATAAATATAAGGAAGAACAAAATGCTTGGAAGAGTTTCAAATGTGTGTAAATCTCATCATTCCCGGAGTTTATCTTAGTGGAGCCGATGAGGTGGCTAATCAGGATTCCTCTGCCAGTCCTCCTGGGTAGGAGAATGAGATCATGAGCCCCTTTCCGTGGACGATCGTGTAAGAACTGCATGCAGTGATCTGCATTTGCTGCATGGCATCTTCTTGGCATTGCGTTTGCAGGGCACTTGCAAAACAAAACAACAAGACAAAACAAAAGTGAGAATCTATGGCTTAATGTCTTCGGAGGGACAGAGTCTGGTCATGCTTGGTTTAGAAAATGAGATGCTGAGAAAGCAAGGTAAAGATGTTAACCTTTTAAGCACAAAAACCCTCAGCGTTGTCACCTATATCTTTTTGGTACTTTCTCCTTATATTACAGAAACACAGTTCAGGATTCCTAGTTCTACTGATCAAGGGGCCAGATGAGTTCTTCAGTGCAAATGTCAACAAGGAATAAATAAATTTTCTCTCTAGTGGGGCCGAGGAGGCACTAGTTCCAGTGTAAAACGGGGTAACGGCATTATCCAAACTCCATTCTACATGCTCATCAAGGCAGTTTACGCTAAAAGTCTTTTGTGTGGTGTGAAAAATAGGCATGAACTGTATTTTTTTTCGCAATTTAATATCCATTTCAGTTGAGATTTATGACAGAAAGTACTATAAAGCTGCAAATAAATAGTGTTCAAAAGCAAAACATAGCCAATCTCCATATCCCTCTATAAAAGTCTGGAATTCTTGCCCAGCATTCTTCAGAAATGCTATTTAGACTTCAAAGTATCCTTTCAATCCTCCCATTGGGTGCTAACCCCAGTCTCAGGCTGCCCTCATTTCCAATGTGACAGCATCTCGACACCCCCATCTTGACAGGAAGATGGCCCCACTGCCCGTCCCCCTTCCTCCCCACCTGGCTGGACTTTCCCCACCGGCTGCAAAGGCTTTGCTGCCTTTAGATAATACTCAGGACCCATGTATTGTGACACTGTAAGTTTCACATGTGATTCGTAAATACTTACTAACCCTTCTTTCAAGCTTCCCTTCTCTATCTTTCTGTAGTGACTCTAACTCTGTTGTCACTTTAGTAAACTAAGACAATCACTCCCAGGCAAGAGTACTTCATTGTACATGCAGTCAACAGAGGCTGAAAGGGGAAATCCATTTTATATTCCAGAGAAGACAAAGAGGGTCTGGCCTTTCAGAATAAAGACAAATGCATGGGAGAAGGGAAGATAACTAAAGTGAGAAGATCACTTTTTTCCCCACTCAACTACTCTTGGTGTGAAATCCTTGCTCCACTAGTTAGAAGTCGTGAGACTTTTCTGAGATGTTGGCTCCCCATAAGCAAAACAAGATAAAATGTCTTTTGTATAGGGTTCTAGCAAAGCTTAGGGACTATGAGTGTCAGGGGCCTTGCTCACTGTACATGCTGCTGTGGTCATAGCTGTAATGGTTGTTGTAGGAGATGGTGCTAATGGGCTGTTGGTGTAAGTGGTGTTATTGGTGATAGAGTTAATAGGGGGGGGGGGTGGGGGTGGTAGAGCTGGAGCTGTAGGCATTAGGGTAGTAGTTGGTGTTGGTGCAGGTGATGGTGGTAGTGGTGGAGATGGTGGTAAATATAGAGGTGTTGGTGATAGAGTTGTTGGTGATGGTGAGTGACAGGCATGGTGATATTAGCAGAGTAGTAGTGGTTATAAAGTTCATAAGTCACACATGTAAGATTAACCTCCACATTGCCTAATCCTTTGACCTTGGACAAAGTTAAAGAAAAATGTCAGGGAAAAGTTTTTGTGTTACAAATAATGGGAACTAGCAAGATCTCTTATCAAAAATGATCTTCCTGCTTCCTGCCACATGGTGAAAAATTCCACCATTTGAGATTCATACCTTGGGATTTATAAACATTTTTATGTTTAAGAGCCCTTGTTAAAATTTAAATATCCCCACAGGGGTTCTGTCTTTATCTTCCCACACTTTATTGGCAGATTTTTTAATTTAGCTACAGTAAAACAGGATAAAATTAAGAGCATTGTAAGGACTAAATGAGATTAAAGTTTGATCCAGTTGCTGTGGGTAAAGAAGCACTCATTGAGTAACAATGATTATTTTTGTCATTAATATTGTTATGGTATACAGAATCTTATACAATTCTCAAAGAACCTGTGAATAGACTTTCTTGTTTTATAGCTGAGAGAAAAAAAGCTCAGCGAGCCTTGGGGTAACTTTCCGAAGTCACATGTATAGCTGGAGATGAAGATAGGAGTTGCTTTTTGTTGTTTGTTTGCTTTTTTCCCCCCTGCTTTAGTAGTGTGACTTATAGATGCCCCAACTGACCTTTAGTTCCCAGTAACAAGGCCCAGCACAGTGTTGGCCACCCAGCAAGTAGCCAGTAAGGATGTTTCATATGGACCCCCATGAAAATGTCTCACACCATCAATGAATAACATTTTTGGGCCAAAATGTGGATGTTGGAGGGTGTTACCAGATTTATGAAGTCAGAGCCGATCTGTTTGCTGAGGGACAAAGGGTGCTGGAGGAACCCACCATCTCCCCAAACTGTGCCCTGAGCACCCACTCAGGAGCGAGCAGCCCTGGCTTCCGGAGCTCCGTGGAGCTCAGCAGATGGAGCCCAGCTTGCAGGGTCAGGCCTGAAAGAACCTTGGTGCATCTCCCTGGAGCCTCCGGCTCAGGCAGGAACACCCAGCCCCTTCTCTGAAGCCCCGAGGGTAGCGTGGATTCCTGCTCCTTCTGGGGCAGACAGTATGTTTGGGCTGAGGCTGAAATGAATACCACACATCTGGCGGGTGGGGAGTCGGGGAAGGCTGGCGTGGGGCGTGGGGGTGCAAGGCCATTTCAGGGCGATTGAAGCTGCAGTAATCCGAGTCCGGCAGGGCCTGAGTCACCCTGGACTCCGGAGCCTGCTCAGGCGGAGACTGACACCTGGAGCCATCTGCGGTTTTGCCCTGGCTGGCCCTGCCCTGCCCCACCTTGTCCAGCACAGCTTACCCCGGCCAGGCCAGGTCAGGCCCCGCTGGGTTGCAGCCCGAAGGAATTAAGCCCAAAAGGCAGAGCCAGGAGCTCTGAGCAACAGCAGTGATGTCAGTGAGGACGGTGTGGTGCAGTGTATGCACAGCCCAGGAGGCATCTGTCCCCCGGCCCAGCCTTCTGGTGGCTCCCGTGTCTGAGTGTGCATTCTGGGCATCTAGGTGTATGTCCGTGTTAACACCATGTGTGCTGTAGGCTCATGCATCTGGCTTTGTGTTCCCTGGAGCATAAAAACATAATTGACCTTGTGGTACAATTTGGTTGGTCAGAGAGCAGAAATCCTTAGGGATTTAAAAAATTCTTATGTGCAAGGGGCCTCCTCTATGGACTCAGGGACTTAGGAGACTGAGCAGAACCAGCACTGAGGTCAGAGAGGCAGGGGAAAGTCAGCCCAGGCCACACACTTTCCTGGGGCACAAGGTTCTCTCTGACCAGAAGTTAGCAGAGGGCCCAGGACAAGGGGTGGGGGTAGGGGAGTGGGGGGGGGGCGGGGATAGGGAGGTAGAGAGGTAGGGACTGTGGTCTGGTCCTGGTGGCCTGAGACTTCCGTGGTGGGGGTGGGGGGATTGTTGGGAGAGTGTGTGGCAGGGTTTTGCTACTTCAAGTATTAATCCCTTTATAAATATAGAAACTTTATATCATCCTTCCATTATATCAAAATTCTACATATTTTTATAAATGTGTCAAAGTGATAAGGGCCACATGCCACTTCAGGTGCTCTTTCTTTCTCCCAAACTATATAGACTCCGAAAACAGGAGCTGAAGTCCCACATTTGGTCATTGGTCCACTCTGGGTCCCTACAGCCCATGCAGTGAGGCCTGCCAGTGTGTGGCCAGGCTGCTTAGATAAGGATGCGATAATTCTTCACTCGGGCTAACCCATCACTGCTCTGCGCAAAGGGGGTGCCATTGAAGAGAAAGCAACTCAGCTGTAAATGAGAAACTCGGGATTTAACAGGAGGCTAGGACAGAATGAGATATTCGTGACGACTCCTTAAAAAGAGAAGGAGAAAGACAGAAAGAGAGCGAGGAAAGAATAGAGGAAAGAGGGAGGGAGAGAGAACCAGACACCCGATAATGTTCTAATGACAAATCCGGGGACAGTGCTTGGAGCTTCTTCGCACTCTCCCCGTTGTTCTGCAGGCTCCCTGACGGGCTTGCACAGCCTGGTGTCTCCTCTCTCTGCAGTGGCAGATGTGAGAATAAAGCAACCTCAGCCCCGACCACTGCACCTTCTGCTGTTCTCTGACGAGCACCAAGGACAAGGCGCATGCAGCACCTGGGCAGTTCAGCCACAGGATAGTTGAGAGATCCCCTCTAGGTCTACCACTTAGCATCTTGATGGCACTTTACCTCTCCACTGCAGAGGGGACTGCTGGAGAGGCATTTCGAGGATCCTCCATGGAACCAGATTGACACAGAGCCTTGGGTATTGAATGCACTCAATAAACACTTAATAAATACATGATGATTTAAGACATTCCACATGAGAAATGTTCATGTGAGTTCCCAAACAGAATTTTGAGTCTCCTGCCACAGATTGACTTTGGCACTGAGAGGGCTCGCTCTGGCATCCTCCGGTCCTCACTAATGCCCATGATGTCAGCCTCGGGGTATGTGTTGAGAGAATGGGCACTTGAAGAAACAGCAGGTCTGTGCTCACCCTTTTCCTGTCTGTGGCCAGCCATCTGCCAGTGACCGTGCTGCTCTACTCTTGGTTTGGTTGAAAAGGTATGAAAGAACTGCAGCTAGGCATATGGTGCTCATGACGGTCCTCTCTAGGCTATCCAATGCCACTTTGGATGTGTGTGGGCAGGCCATTAAAAATTTCGGGAAGGCTGAATCACAAAAGGGCTCCATCATTTTAGTGAGTGAAGGTGTCTTAATTTCTACTGGAGATGGCTTTGTGATACTCACAGGAAATTCAGGGGGCACCTATCTTTCTGGAGGCCAGCTACATAGCACAGCAGCCAACTAGCTCGACCCATCTTATCCCCTGGCTGATGGGTGAGAAGGAGACAGTCTTGGGGTCTTCTGGCCACAATGCTTTAAGTGAGGAACCTCTCTATAAATTTGAACCAAATCTGATGGACAAGGTGGTACCAAGAACTTAGCGAGGACAGGCTACCTTAAGCTCCTCAGCTTCTTAGAAAGCAAAATGGCCCATCTCCATCTCTCACCATCAACGGGCTGCCTGAACTGCTGGTGTCTTCAGTTCGCGTCATAATACTTCATTCAGCTACCCATTCGTTCCACACATCCTGAAAACAAATAATGTTAATGTAAATAATTTGGGAAGCATTGTTCCATCTGTTGAAAATGTGCAGTAGTTGCTTCGCCCCTTGTCTAAACTGGGGCGGCTACTTTCAGGCAAGTTTGGGAGGTAAATGAACTGTCTGGATGCTTTTCTTGGCAGTCTCTCTTATTAGTGGGAGGTGGCAGTAACGAGAACATGAGGAAGACGGAAAGTGTTTACTTAAAGTCGTGGCCAAATGGCGAGGGAGAGTTAAGATAAATCACAAGCTGTCAATGATGACAACTTCAGACTGCTACTAGTTCACTCCTGTTTATGGAGTTTCAGATGCTACATTGAGAATGTGAAGGAGGTTATTAAAGTGTTATTGGTAGAAGTTGCTGATTGTTTAGATGTCAATGTTTGAGGCAAGAGGTAGCAGCCACCCAGACAGGGAACAGGGAAGGCATGAGGCCTTCCTTATCCAGCCATTCTAGATGAATCTGTGTCCAGTGAATGGGCACCATTGACTCCTCCCCACCTTCAAGACTGGGAGGATGGATCAGCTGAGGCTTCCTGCATGTCTGTTACATGACAAGCAACAATAGAGCATTTTGGTGAGGGGCCAAATGAATAAATGAGGTGTGTGCTTTGCTTTTCTGAGTGCTTTTCTTGACTTTGCTTGAGTGTTGGCTTTTGAATTGTGGCTTAGAGTTTGGTTCATGTGAACAAAAGGTTGGACGCTTTTGAGGTTAGCCATTATACTCAACAGTTTCTTTCCCAAACAACTCTCTGAATGTCAGCCCATAAAAAATGAGCTCACCTTAGTGAGCCTTCAGTATTCATTTTACTGAACTGTAGTGTCTGCCTTTGTCCCAGAGCTCACTCCTATAAAGACAATGGGTCACTGGCAAGTTGCAGAGAATGAATATGTTCTGTCCTTGCACACAAGGCCTGTGAAGAGCTGGAAAGAGCTCGCCTGTGACGTGTATGTCCCTTCTTTCTACGTGGCTCTCAAACATTTATGAGGTGCCAGCTAGGACCCAGATACAAGGGAACATATGACAATCCACACTGTCAGAGGCGTGATGTCATCAGGAAGGACTGCATTGTCAACAACCACAGTGAAAACTGGCCAGTAGCTTCTATGATAGCGGAAACTGGTATACGTACATCATTGAGAAGGGAAAGGCAGGTTGAGTTCAAATCCCCGAGGAAGTTAGGGAAAATGACAGTATACATGTTGGAGGCTGGGTAGAGTTTTCCAGTGAGGCTGTTATTCCAGAGAGAGGAATCCAGACAACCAAAGGCATGACCTGGTTGGAGAATGGCTGAGTAACTGTGTGGCTGGGGTGTGATTTACAGGGATGGTGGCTGACGGTGAATAAGAAAACTGATTGTCCATCTTATAAAGATGGGAATGATCGGTAAAAGGAAAAACAAAGGAACAGCACGCACACGAAATCTTGCCCTGTCATTATTTCACTTGTGCTTTAATGTTGCCTTTCTTTGAAAAAATTTGAATGATATAAAATTACCCAGCATTTCTAATGGTGGCCTATTTATTGAGAGAATGTTAATTTCTTTTTCAAAGGAAAAATGAAACTAAGATGATCTGGGGTGTTTTCTCAGCAGGTTCAAAATTCTGGTTTTGAAATAAGAGACAGAGTTTGAGAAGGAAAGAAAAAGTCTCAGATGTGACCTGAGAGATTAACTTGGGAAACCACTGTGCAGGTGATGGAAAGGGGAGAGAGGCCTTCAGGCATAGCCTTCTCCCCAACCCCTTCTTTCTACTCACCCCACACTCTGATATGGTCGAAGAGGATTGTGAACTTGTAGTTTTCTGGCTTTTTGGTTGTAAGGGTGGGAGTGACACTCCTTCCAGCTCTTTATATCCCAGAAACTAGATATCTATCTGTTTCTCAATTATAACAACAGTAATATTCATATAGTGAGTGCTATGTGAATGTGGATATATGTGTATGCTCTTATCTGTATATATATGAATATTTAGATGGTGGATATATGTGTATGCTCTTATCTGTATGTATATATGAATATTTAGATGGTACATTCATATGCAGTTATGTATACAACAGGAAATCCTCAATTCTATAGAACCTGTTAATGAGGTCAGTCATATCTCCCTTAATATGGGGAGTGAGTATCTTATATATTTAATATAGTATATATGCACATATTCCTACCATTGTTTCCACTAAATAGTTGTTTTAACCCTGATACCTAGCCCTCTGCAGTGAGTAAGCATATGAATAAAGGTGATTATGAGTACGTGGAAGAAAGAATGTTTCCTTTGGAAGGAGGTAGAAGTTCTGAGTGTGAAGAAGCTTCTGTTCTTGACAGTATCAAGACACCTTTGAGAGAGTTCTGCAAAGGGCATGGCGAACAATGCCAGCTTTGTGCCTCTTGTGTACAGAAAATATAACTCAGTGTCTATCTTCTTTAATATTTCCCTATGGGCCACATTGCAATGACTAATAAGAAAAAAATCAAGTTATTTCCAAACCTGTTCTAATTAATAGTGCAGTTCTATAACCCCATTAAAAAAATAGGATGGACTCTGTATTCAGATACTTCAAGGTCACATTTAACAGCTATGAGACCTTGGTCAAAATAACCTTTCTGAGGCACATTTTCTTGATCTACAGAGTAAGGATGAAATAACTCATGGGATTTGTGATTCTTGCAAGAGTTCCTACAAAATGCCCCTCCAACATGTAAGAGGCTCATCAGGTCATAGTAATTGTAGTGACTGTGGCAACAAAATACCCGCCTTTAAAATAAATAACAGCCCCCTCTTTTTCCTTTCCCAACCAATCCCCAACCTGTCCCTTCGCCCTCTTGTCCCATTTTCCACTTCTTTTTAAGGGAATGGTTACTAAACTAACCATGCCAGGTGGCCTCCTGCCGTTTGGACGATATTCACGAGCGGGCAGTGCAGAGTGTGTCAACATTTTCTTTCTCCTCCAGTCAAATGGCCAGGTCAGTGAGAGGCCGGAGGTCTCCGATTTCTTCTCTTCTTCTTATCCTCAGGGTGGATGTTAGAACCCACAATCCTTCTCTATCACTTAGGAATTAGGTCCAGGATACTTACTGGCCTAGAGATGGGAGATTACTTTTTATGATAGAGCTGTTGTTTTATGGTAGAGAACTTTTCTTTTGTTTGTTGTTTGGTTTCATAAAAGATTGTGTTTGTCTCTGAAATGTCTCCGGGTTAACTTTATTTCTTTTTCCATGCAGTACATTCTTTATTTATAACTTGCTTTTCCTCCACCATGGGTGCAGCCCAAGGATGTTAAGATTCAAAGATGAGATAGTCATTTTAGAGTTTGGGGCCTGGGTTGGGATCTGATAATCTGCCATGTCCCTCAGACACGTCGCCAGAAAGGTCTGTATTTGTTTATTTGGCGTTGACCAAGCAAATAATAACGTGTACTTTAACTTCCCATTTTGCTGTTGTCCCTTGTTTTTATAATGCCGTTAGGGACTTTATAAGAAGGAACTGGGAGATTAGGGGAAGACTCAAATGTTCCTGGCCTCCACCCCCAGGGCAATACCATCTAACATGACCAGAACTTCAGGCCTCTTGCTAAAACATCACTTTCCCTTTGAGAAGACGGCATCTCGGCGTTTTCTTGATTTGAAGGATATACACAATTCTTTTCTGAACCTTTTCTTCATTTACTTTCTGATACAGATATAAGTTGAATGATAAGGTAACCCAGACACTGTTAGGCCGCTCTTGTGTGGTGTGACATTCCAAGGCAAAGAGGTTCAAACTGCAAAAAGTGACGTCCAGATCAGGCTCTCAGAGTGATGACAGGGTAGGGATGGGTCTCATGTGGCCCACGTGGAGGGGCACAAGCAGGTTTCTGGTTCCACATGCTCGAATTCATGCGGGAAGGCAATTCCCATCATATAGAAAAGAGAAGAGACGTTCCCCGGAAGTGTGGAGAGAAGGGTTCATGGGTAAATCACTACCGGCTGTTGGTAAATGGATGGTAGCCATGGTTCCTCTTGGTTAGGCATGTGGACCTGATATGAGACTCCTGTTGGCACAGCCCAGGACAGAGAAGACTTCAGTCCTGCCTGGCACTGGACAGGGCTCCCTCAGCAAATGTCTGCATTGCCTTTGCACCACTGGCATGAGCCTGGCCCAGCAGCTCAGGGAAGCAGATGAGTCAAGTAACAGTAAGGTCTGGGGCTTCTGACATGAAAACCCCAATCTTATGAAAGTTCTAAGGAATCTTCTCTAATTAAATACAGTTAGTCAGATAAGTCAAACAAGAGTGTGGATTTTCCAATCACTGGTTTATCTGCGCTCTTAACTTTATTTCTCTACCGCTGATAACTTTGATCAGTTTTAGAGATTTTAGAGTTTTCTTAAAAGCTAGAAGTAAAAAGATGGCAAAAGTTTAAGGATAATTCATTGTAAACCTTAGTAATTTATCAGGGAAAGGAAGAGACAACTGGTAGTCTTTAATGGGATCTGAGACTATTAGGTTCTTCCCTTAATTCTTTCTTCTCCTCAGAGCTCTTTGTTGGAAAGAGCTCTTTTTGCTGACAATTATAAAGAAGCTTATGTTTCTCCTGATCATCAGCCGCATCCTGAAAGAAGGGACCACATTAATCCTTAATGTATCGCTGGTACCTATCCTGTGGTCTCACACCTTCCAGGCCATGAGCAAATACTTGAGAAAGAATATAGGAACGAAATGACCTATTGACAGGTTGACTGTGGTTTCTCAATCCTTGGTGAACTATTTAAAATACGTTTGGCTCTGAAGCACTCAGAAATTGGTTGCCTATGTATCATAGGTGTGTTCTTGGTCCCTCTTGTTTAATTACATCTGTTTTCTCCTTCACCCTCCATCCATCCATTCCAGTTGTGCACACCTGTTTGTCAATCACCTCAGCTAGAAAAACAGCATTGGTTTGGATGATCTCTGTCTGTTATTACCAATAAATCTGGAATCCCAGTAGCTTAACAAATCAAAAGTTTGTTCCTTGCCTGTGTATACATGCACACACAAGCACACACACTTTGGAGGGACTATCTCCCTGCCTCTGTCTCTCTCTGTACGTATATACTTACAGACAGCGAGGTAGAGATAGAATCACATAAAGACACATAGAGAAGACACATGAATGAGAGAAAATGAATGGAAGTATACACATTAAAAGGTAAACAGTGGTCAATTCTGGATGCTGGAATTATAGGTAGCTTGTATTTTCTTATTTATATATTTTTTTGCATTTCCAACTTTTCTAAAACAATTACATCCTAAGAAAATAAACAAAATTAGTTTTACTTTTTTTCTTTTTAAAGAGACATGTAATACAGAGGAGGCTATGATGACTTGGTGAGAAGATAGGCCCTCTGGTTCCAGTGAGCGATGGAATTTAATCAAAGGAAAATCAATGGAAAGAAAAAAGAAGCAAGGTAGCTATAGGGACACAATCAGTTAATTTCCTTCCTCTCTGAAAACTTTTATGAGTGTTTTGATGGCCCTAGTGTCTCTGGCTAAGAGTCTCCTAAATGGACAATATATTCTGTGATTTCACAGGAAATGGAAAGTCAAGAGATTGCAGCTTCGGCAGCCATTGAAGGACCAGTGTGGTGGGGAGCCCAGACGACAGGTCAGCTGAGGTGGGTGCAGAGTTTTCTTAGTCACCTCTGTGACTCAGGGCAAGCGGGGGCAGCCTGAGAGGTCACTGATGTTTGTGGGTGAGATGAAAGTGTTTCTGACAGCAAATCCATCTCAGATATGACATGTAGACTTCAACATGTGAGTTTATGGTTGGTGTACATGCCCCAAAATAGAATCTGCTATTTAATTTTCTTGCTGTAATTTCATTTTAAGAGTGATGACCATGTAATTTAGATGTTTCTAGGCCCGCAGAGGGATACTCTCTCCCATCCATATGTGTTTATAGAATGTCTCAAACGCCTGGTAGTTCTCCATAAAAGTCAAGTTCTTTATGAATGGCCACTCTTGTTTTCTGATTTCCTTTCTAACTGGTCCTTCCGGAGAAAGAACCTTTTTTTTTTTTTTTTTCCCCACCACTACATCTGAAAGAACCCGTTCCTTCCCTTTCAGAGATGCCTCCTTCCACTGTCACTGATTCTGTTTTCTTCAAACTTATTCTTTTCTCCCAGTGCCATTACTGTTCCCACCAGCTAATATTTTACAGTCCTACCCCATAGGCAGGTGTGCCCTGGCCTCTGTAATGCAGAGAGCTCCATACAGGGACTCAGCTCCCACGGGCTGAGGATCTGAATTTGACCATTGAGATGATGTCCTGATACATGGCTGGGTTATGCAACATGTCTCTCACAGTTTTATGGAAAGTGTTTTGGGGGCTTTAACCACCATTTAGAATAGTAAAATTACAAACTTATTTCTCCTTTAGAAACAGATGGTTTAATCTAAATTAAAAATACATGTCATTCTTAGTGTGTATTCTAAGTATTCTAAACAATGTTATTCAGCCCAGCCAGTGTGGCTCAGTTGTTTGAGTGAAGTCGCTGGTTCCATTCTCAGTCAGGGCACATGCCCAGGTTGTGGGTTTGAGCCCCAGCTAGGGTACATATAGGGAGGCAATCAATTGATGTTTCTCTCTCACATTGATCTTTCTATATCTCTCTCTGTCTCCCTTCCCCTCTCTTAAATCAATAAAAATATTTAAAAATATTATTAAATTAAAAAGAGAATAATGAAAGAAGAAATGTAAAGCAAGGATACATTTTAGAGAAAAATTTAACTTCACTAAAAACCAAAAAAAGTTTAAAACAAGCATTTTGCCTTTCAAAAAATTAGAATTAATTATATTTCCCTCTACAAGAAATCCAGGCTCATTGGAGAAATGACTAAACCGAGATTGAGGGCAGGATAACACTGAGAACAAATCTGGAATATTTTTGGTGGGAAAGCCAGACTATAAGGGCTAAAAAAACCAATAGTGATGGAGATATGTTCAATGAACTTAGAAGCAAGCTTTTGAGGAATTCCCTTAACCCAAATCAGAGACAATTTCAGAATCAAAACAAATAATGATTGTGATGTATTTGCTAATAATGCATTAGTTGATTATTAAATATGTTAATTACAGTTTTTATTCATGTTAAAAAAACACTCGTACTATATTATGTATAAAAAATAAGCCAATACAAAATTTTATATACTTGTAATCCACATTATATAAAGTATAATTTTCATAATAAAACATGACATTCATCTAGATATGAATAATAGTTAGCCATGGCTGTGGCTTATGAGTTCCCATTGTCATTTTCTTTATATTTTTTAATGTTTCCCCACTTCGTTTTTGTTTTCTATAAACAAAGGAGAAGGGGTGGGGTAGGAGAGCTGAAGCCCAAGGTTATTGGTAGGACCTCTCTGCCTCATTGTCTTCTTTATCTTTGGTGGTATACTCCAACTCTACCTCCTGAAGGGAAGACAGAACAGACAGCTCCTGGGGTGAGAGGTGAAGGTAGGCAGCTACGTATAGAAAATATCTTTAAAGTCTCAGCCTATCTGCAAAATGAACATGGATTAATTTCTCACTCAATTCTATAGAATGAGGTACAGTGGGGCCTTGACTTACGAGTTTAATTCGTTCCAAGACCGAGCTCGTTAAGGAGCTTGTTAAGGAGCTCATTAACTCAAATTACTCTATCAACTCAATGCAAAAAATTGGCCAAGAGACAGCTGGTATCTCAAAAAACTCATTAGTCGGGACACTCGTAAGTCAAGGCCCCACTGTATTGGTCTTAATATAAGAATAACACTGTTTATGGACCCTGGGAATAGACCATTTTAAGAAATAAAGATCTCAAGAGATTTCCAAGTTAATATTCCAAGATCCTCTAAACCCAGCTGGTAAAAAGATGAAGTAATCTTCAAGTAAATGGAGGCAGGGCCTGTGGTTGCGTTAATTCCTTCCCACTTTGAAAGACTTCATTACAAACTGGAATAAAGGAAGAAGTGAAGTGTTGGCACTTTAAGTAGAAAGGAGTCATCTAGGGGAAGCAATCCCATAGGGTTAGTGTGTGAAAAGGAAGATGCTACTGGGCACATGCAGGAAATGCAGTCTTTCAAGCAAGGAAACAACCCTGTTTGTTCCTGGAGGCTGGAGGTCACATGACAGACTGGATCCTGCTTCATAACCTATTTGGATCTTCAGCAGATGTTTACAAAAGTCCTCCTGTGAACCTCAGATGAAAAGAAGTTCTGCTAGTTTCCAAAGTGCATGGGAGGAGGTGATGGACTGGTAGGAAAACAAAGCCTAGAAGAGTGTCTTTAACTGTGCGCTGCGAGATTTACTGGGGCCCGGCGGGGGTCAGGCTGGAGGTCCTCCCTGTTCACAATCTATAAAAAATGATATAGACTGGTTAATTCTGCTGACAACACAGAGCTGAGGGAGGCTTAGCCATTCAACAAAAAGTCGGCAACATTCAGAAGTGTTTGGGCTATTCCCTTGCCCTGAAAATTCTCGGAAATTAGTCGATTCCAGTTCATCAACACTCACATTTGAGGGAGAATGTATGGCCTACAAAGTAAGTGTAGAAGATTCATCAAAAGTTTTTTTTGGCTCAGGAAGGAAGATTACATTAGTGTAACTTGAATTCCTGGATTGCTTTGGACAATGCCAAGATCTGGGACTCAAGTCTAGATAAGGCAAGCTTCCCAGCCTCCTATTTTAGTCATGTCAAAAGGAAAGTGTAGCGGTCTGGAACAGTGCACACACATTTTTAATGGGATGGAGCACTTGACCTTCGGTTTCCTTTGGTGGATTGTCCGTGGGACTGGGGCTGGGAAGACCAGTCACTGGTCCTGTGGCACAAGGCGCGTTCTTTACCACAAACAACCCAAGAAGTCATAACATGGGAAGATTTCAGTGTTATCCTTTCTTGCAAGTCTATGGAGACACAGCAGAAATGGTAAAGAAATGAGTTACATCTAATTTATTTGCTAGTAAGTATTAAATCTGTTTCCCAATACAAAGGGGGTAGACATTTATTGCAGGAGGAAAGGTCATCAACACTCATGTTATTTTTTCCTACCCCCCCCCCATCCCCTGCTTTTCCTTCTTTCCAAACAAAACCTTTTGTTTGGGGGTAACTATAGTATTTGTTTCCATTTTGATATCTGCATATGCCACCTGGATTTGAATGATATCTTTCTCTACTAAACTATATTGTTGCACTGTTTAAACAAAGCTAGAAGGGTGGGTTCCCAAGATGATATATTAGTGGGGGTTAGAATGCTTTATGAGATGAAGAATCCAGGGTCTGGCTTGTAGGGAATTGTTTAGTGGGGAGGATGGTCCATTCAAATTAGCAAGGTTCTAAGATTGTGGTTGAAGTCATCACTGCATTTTAGAATTTAAGACGAAGAGTAAGATGTTCTGCCACATTAAGAAATAGGTGCTAAACATGAGGGGATGACCTATATAGAGGCTGGCAGATGACAGACACACAGATGAGAGCATGCTAGTGACCTGAGTCTCAAATGAGGAGAGTTTTCTCAGGGAGGGTGGGAAAGCAGTGGCCTAGAAGCTGCCCTGCACACCTATGAAAATTCATCTCTACCTTCTAGAACCTGTATCTAGGGGTCTCACGAACACAAACAGCCCCATCACCAGAAGTCTCCAGGGTTTCCAAGACCCTGGTGAGGAACAGCACTTCCTGGGGAATTTGAGGGGGAACACAGGATACAATGGCGAGGCCCTTCTTGGGAACTCAGTGGAAGCACTGGGAGCTGGTTAGTGAAAGGGTGCATCTCAAGGACTAGGGCAAGGGCCCCATTTTGTACAGATAACAATTCAAAAGAGACTGCAACTCTGAGTGTTCATAAACGACACCAGGAGTTAGAGAAACAGAATCACTCAAGCCAGAGGGAAACAACTGAGTTTAGAGAAATCTAGCAAAATATATTTTAGGTGATAACAATGTTAGCGCTTTACAAATCTGAGAAATGGGATTTCCATTTCCGGAGAGGTAAATTCCTAAATATGTTCTCCTTTAGCTCGTCTAATCCTCCTGTGAATTGGTCTTGCCACATGAACATTGCTTTTTCCTCAAATCAAAGTTAAGGAGATTCACTCCAGTGACTTGAAGCCAGCCTTAAGCAATTCAGGGAATGAACACCATTTTGTAAAAGTGCTCTTCCTTTTGAAGCCATTCTGGGTTCTGACAACATGTGCGGGATGACAGCAAGGAAGTTGTAGCACTTGGAAGGCCTCAGAGAGGGGGAAGGAGCTGACTCCAAGAGCAAAGAGTTGAATGATTGTCAGGCGGGGGGCCAAGGAAAAGGGGAGCAATTCTGCCAATTCTCCACTCCCCCTCCAAGCGCTCCAACTTCCCATCCACTGCCAAGACACATTTTATTTTTCTGACATGAAATATGTATATAATTCTAGCCTGAGTTTTTAAAGCACAAGAGGGTTGATTCTGTTTATGCCTCCTTCTAACTCCCACCCAGTACAAACATTGGCTTCCAGCCTGGTGGTGACGACAGGATCTAACAAAACAGAATCCCAGAGCCAGTGAGTAGATGGCTAAGTAAATATGCCCCCAAACACTGACATTTTTCACAGGGTAGGTGTGTTGGTGGAGGACTTGGACAGGGAGGCACAAGCAAGATAACTGGGAAAACAACAGCAGACACTTAATGACTGAGTTTTTGTTTAGGTGCTAATGCTCTTTGTCCCTTCCCTGCCTGGGACTTCAGGTATCATCATCTGGATTCAGATCCTGGTGGTTGAAGCAGGGATTGAGTAGCCCCATAGAAGTGGGTCTGTTTCTGTATGTGCCCAAAGTACATAGCCTGGCATCATCATGAACAAATATGATTCATGTGAGAAAGGGGGACTTGCCGTGAATGAGAGGAATTGGGCAATTGGAAATACACGAGTCCATGAATTATTGGACTAACATTATTGAGCACTTGTGGTGTGGCAAAGAGCGTCCATTTGATAATGTGAGCCACTACGCTATGCACCTTGTAGCTGTTATTTCATCTAATCCCCATGTGGCTACATGTCAGGTATGGGAAGAACATTCGAAAACATCACTCCTGTTGCAGTTGGCAGGGATCCATGGCAGCAAAAATCTCGTATCATTTCTTATTTGTTAAGGTTCCTGAGAAACCATTACATTTCATCCTTCTTTTCAATACTTATATGAGCAGAATGGCTCTATTTTTCAGTGTTGCGTTCATTCCCAGCACCTACCTCATAGACATGTACATTTTTATTATATTCATTTTGAATTAATGAATACATGCTCATGAATGAAGAGCTCACTTTTCCTATAGCTTTATTCTGAGAAACATAAAAAAAATGCATGAGCCGAAACTGGTTTGGCTCAGTGGATAGAGCGTCGGCCTGCGGACTGAGGGGTCCCGGGTTCGATTCCGGTCAAGGGCATTTACCTGGGCTGCGGGCACATCCCCAGTGGGAGATGTGCAGGAGGCAGCTGATCGATGTTTCTCTCCCATCGATGTTTCAACTCTCTATCTCTCTCCCTTCCTCTCTGTAAAAAATCAATAAAATATATTTTAAAAAAATGCATGAATTCAGCTTAATTTCTGATAATTGTTCTACAGTGTCCATCAAAGAGCCATGCAGAGGACACTTTCCCCAAACCAAAGCAAGATGTGGCTGCTTGCTCCATTGCTCCTTTACTGCCAAGTATCAGGGTGCCACAGGGGCCATTTTTGTTGTTGCGATCAGTAGTTCTAGAGTAGAAAACACCACCCGTCCCTCCTGTGGCCAAGGCTGGATCTTGTCTAAGGAGATAGTTGGCATTTGTAGAGCTACAGGGGCTGAATGAAGTGTGTGGGTCACCTTGGGGTGTGAATCACGTTGAAACAGATTTCCTAACTTTAAAATCATTGGACTTTCCTATTTGATTATGTGTTCTAAAACTAGATAATATAAAAATATAAATCTGCAAAAAAAGATGCTGGAAAGTTTGTTCTGGATCTCTCTTTCCCTCCTCTCTCTTAATCCATAACTCTCTCTATTAATGTTCCTGTATGTCTTAGAGTAGAGGCCTCAAATATCTGTCATAGTACTTGATTGCCCAAGGTGATTTCCAAATCTGAAAAGAATCTGCATTAGTCATTAGAAGAATCAATGTTGAAGGATATGCACATGTGGGGATACGCCTTCCACTTGAGTTCTTTTCAATTAGACAGTATTATTCTTAGTAAAATTGGCTGGATTAATTTTGAGCACTTTTAATTTTTGTTTTTGTCACCATGCCTACAGAATATACAGCCTTCCCACTGGACTCCTCCCTGTGTATTCTCCTCCTCAATTTTTGGCTTCTCTTCTGTTTATGTTAAGACATCCGAGCTCACCACTACACACTCTCCTTTCTCCAACTGCTGTTGGGTTCTTCGCTAGCTGGACAGTTACTCAGCAGGACTCTCACTAAGTGTAGATGGTATCTCAACAGCAAAAGGGCTCTTCTCAGCCAGAACAAAAGGAGTATCTTTTATTCTTCTCAGCCAACAAGGGAGATATCTGAAAATTTACAGTCAAATGTGAGATGATTATTGGGAGGGATGGTCTAATAGTATCTTCCATTTTTCAAAATGTTTTAAAAATGTTCCCATTTGTGATGCATTTTTCCGGTATAACACCATATATAACATCACAGTTTTTCTATTTCATGGGGAGCCCATTCTTACAGACGGCAGTGAGAATGGCATTCCCTTAAAGCTTACAGTGCACAGCTCACCACCCATGCATGTGGCACTTACCACTCATTCCTACTTCTACCTTTCACAGAGGAGGAACCGAGGTATTTTCATACAGCTAGTTATTTATCAAGTATGTGTTCCAGTACATAACTCACATCGCATTACTATCCACACTTCATGCTCCTAGTACTTGATGGGGGATAAACTTTTATTTCACATATGAAGTTATTTAAAATATTTTTATTTGATAAAATTGTAAGACCTATTCTGACCAACACAGACATCTTTACACTTTAAAAGCTATTGGGAGTTGAAGTAAAATCAAAAATTTTTAAAATACATTTTTTCTTTATTGATTAAGGTATAACATATATGTCCTTATACCCCCTTCCTCAACCCCCCCCCCAGCCCCCTGGTGCCTGTGTCCATTGGTTGGGCGTATATGCATGCATACACGTCCTTTGGTTGATCTCTCCCCTTACCCCCAGCCTCCCCTACCTTCCCTCTGAGGTTTGACAGTCTGATCGATGCTTCTCTGTCTCCGGATCTGTTTTTGTTCATAAGTTTATGTTGTTCATTATATTTCATAAATGAGTGAGATCATGTGATATTTATCTTTCTCTGACTCCAAAATTTCTTGCATGAAAAACTAAATGTTCTTAAGGAGTAGAGGGGGGGGGCGGACAGCATGAAATACAGATGTATAAGCTTTTATAAAAATCCTAAAAGAAGACCCACAATGATGTTTTACAGAGTATCCAATATTGGGCAAAACCTACTTTTTAGTTGTTTTTTAAACAGCATAAGATATGCCTTCGAAGGCTAGTTTGTTAAGCGAGAGGAACATAGTCCCCTGTGCGAGGAAGGACACCAGTCTGGGAGTAGAAGGCTTCTCTCCCTAGAACTGACTGTTCTTGAGGTTCATTCACTGCTTGACCCAGATATGTTTCTTTCTTTCTCTGGCCCTTGCTTTTCCAGGTTATAAGAAGAGATTGGACTAGATGATCCCTAAGGATTCTCATCATCTTTAATATTTTACACTTTATTTTCCTGGAGTTGGGAAAAGATAAAGCCATATAATTGCAATAACATTCCAGGGGGCTGAAAAGTGAAAGATGCCTAGTCCAGGATGTCTAGTTTTCAGCCTTGAGGCCTATATTTCCTTGTAATGGAATTATGTAGCTGTCCTACTTATAGTTCATATATATCTTCTCCTTTCAACTTACTAGCCAGACCAGTGAAATGTCCGGATTCCACCCTACAGCCCACCCCCATTTTCTAAATCTTGGAACTTCTCAGCCTTGAAGCAGCTTGTTGGCTCTGAGCTGGGTATTTGTTTACTCGGTGTTTTCCATCACCTGGGATTCTCCTTCAGGACTCTCTGTCCTGTGTTCATTGGCTCTCCCATCCTGTGTGCTCGGCCTTCTCGCTGATTATTCACTTGCATGTCAGTTTATTTAATAGGAGGCCTGGCATTTCTGGATCCTTCCTAACAAAACTGTGTTTATTTCTTCCTTGCTGCTTTCTCTCCTTGTTAGATCATCTGTGCCTCTCCTGTAGGTTTATCCCAGCAGCACTGCAGAGTCTTCATCATTGCAGTTTAAAATATTCCTGTTTGTTTCCCAGAACCTTCCTTCTCACTCAGGGTCTTAGTCTTAGATGCCATCTTCTAGGTGAAATCTCTTGGTGTCCGAAACTTCCTCAAAACCTGGAACAATACATACCCCAGTGTGGTGGGCAGAGTTTCTAAACTGATCTCTTTCCCCCAGTTATCCTGACCTAACTCTTCAAACATATGAATAAGAGGATACTTCATGCTTGCGATTTTGTATTATGCTATATGGCCCTTAAAATAGGGAGATTACCCAGATGGGTTTGATAGCAGCACATACATCCTTAAAATCAGAAGCGGAAGTCAGAGAGATGGGAAGTGTGAGGACTGGATGGGCCATTGCTGTATGAAGATGGAGGGAGGCACACAGGAAGCCAGAGGAAGCATGTGGGTGGCCACGGGAGCAGCGAGCAACCCTGGGCCACAGCCAACAAGGAAATGGGACTTTTGTCGAACAACCAACAACCACAAGGAACTAAATCTGGCCAACAACCTGAAAGAGTATGGAAGCAGATTCTTCCCCAGAGCCTGCAAATGAGAGCCCCACCTGGCCCCAAATTCACTCCATTCTGTGGGACCCTCAGCAGAGAACCCCTTACACTGTGCCCAGACCCCTGACCTACTGAAACGGTGACATAATAAATGAGTGTGTTTTTAAGCTGGTGAGTGTGTGGTCATTTGTTACACAACAAGGGAAAGCTAAAATTCCCAGCTATTGGCTTGGTGGTGCTGCTTTGTTGCTTTTGTTTTCCTCGCTCTAAATCTAGTACCTACAGAAGTGGAATCTTTGGTTTCACGGAGCAAAAGTCTTTTCAACCCACAAGATCTCCCAAATACTGAGGGTAGGAGAAGCTTCCAATTAATCTGTTAAATAATTATAATTTAAAATTGCAATATTGCTTTATTTGAAGAGAACCTGGAGCATCACAGAGTTTTCCTACTCAATTACCAGTAGCTCAAATATCCAAATTAGCAAATTATGCCCTAAACTCACTCAGTGACATGGAGGGTAGGGATATGTGTGGGAAGAGGGTATGAATGCTGTGGGACCAATTACATGAAAAAACTATTCTCTTTTAATTCTATTTAAAAAGTAAAGAGAACAATTTGCAAAGGTAAAAAGAGACTAGACTAGAATGGAATCAAACTGTACATGAGTTGATGGATAAATTCTGAGAATTTGATTCAAACTACTTATAAAATAACCACTAACTTTAATGGTAAAGATTATATTGGAGAGGAAAAAATGATCTACACATTTAGGTAAACTCCAGCAATCATCCAATGTTATGTCTTTTCTTTCTGCCTCACTACAAAGTGAAGAATAAACTAGGAAACTGAAAAGATAAATTATATTTTACCCTGATAATTTGAATCTATGAATATTAAACACACATTAACAGAAGAATGAGACTAAAGATAAAAGGAAGTTATCTGGAAGAGACTTCCACATTACATTGCTCTGAAGCTTTGAAACTCTCAAAAGGGACTTGACCTTAAAAATCAATAAAATTGGTTCACATACCTCTTTTTATGAATAAAGCTGGAAGTATTCAATCCAGGAAGTATCTTCAGTAACAGGAAGTTTAAAGATGTCAGAAATCAAGTCTTAAATTTACCATATTGTAGATTTTTTACCCAAGTGTTTTTTATTTCTTTGGATACATCTTGGAATGGCATATCACTTGCATATCAAAGATTGTCATTATGTAAACAAACTTTTATGGAAATAAAAATATAATAATGTACCAATCTTGCAATATTCCTGGCTCATGTCTAGCAAGTATAAAAATAGTAGAAGCCATCTATGAAACCATGGATTTGAAAATCATTCAGATTGTGAGAAACAGTAATGATTGTATTCAGAAATTCCCCAAACTTCCCTGCTATTGGACAAAGTCAAGTTGTGACTGCTCCTAAAGTCAGCCCAAAATAAATCTCTGGCTGGGTGTCCCCAGGTGGGAGCCATGGCAGTCCCATGTCCACGGGCTGGGTGTAGAGTAACTGAGAACCTAGGAGATCACTGACTGGGCTGGTGGTTCAGGGAAAGGATAAGAGGATTACCTGGGACCTGAAATATGTATACACATGAGTCAGGTGAGGTGGGTAAGTGGAAATGGATAGGGTGGAAAGGGAGAAAACAGAGGGAATGTAGACAGCTCATGTGACTTCCTTCTTGGATGGCAATGCTGCTGACTATGATGAAAACAATACCTTATATTTTCACACATTTCCTAGTTAAAATATTCTTTTCACTTCTTTTATGGTATCTTCAGAATAGCTTGTTGAGATGACAAGGCAGGAAATTGTTCCCCGGTTTCAAAGATGAAGAAATCAAGGCCCTGTGAGAAGGAAGCGGCTCTCCCACAGCTAATCACCATTGATGATGTGACACAAGCTTCAGTCAGAAATGCTGCTGGAAGAGTGTAAGTTCCTTTGACATACATTTTACAATTTGTTGCATTTTCTTATGTGAACTTATTTAACTGACATTATTAGATATCACCAGGGGCATCTCCATTTGGAGTAAAGAATCTGAATGTCAGAGGGTTGACCTAATTTATCCCAAATCACAACACCTGGTAACTATGAGAACTAACCTCTGCAGGAGGCACCCAGCAGTAATATCCCTCCCTCCCTTCCACTCTCTAAAACGCAATGGAAAAAATAATCTCAGGTCAGGACTATATATATATTGCCTAGTTTACCCTCTACCTGAAATGATGAAAGACCTATTAGGGTGACACATTTAGCCCCAAATCATTCTTATCCTTTTTGAGTTAGTCACATGGGCAAATCAAGACAACTTAATAACTTAATTCTGGTTCATTGTAGGCTTCCTTCCCACGTCCAACTTTGGAAACTGGCTATGATTTTCACTCTGACAAAGGTCAAAGCATTATCACAGTTGACCTGCATATATTTCAGTGGTCAAATAGCCACAGGCAATATTAACTAATAGAATATTAAATATACATCTGGTTTATAGTGTCAAAAGAGAACTTCAGGGGTTTTTTTTAGGATTAGAGAAGATAAGAGAAATAAGAGAAAGCTTGACAGATGATGGGGAAATGGGGGAGGGGAGAATGGGGGATGATGATTCCAGGAATATTGAGAAACTTGGAGGAATTCCCAGAATTTGGAGTGGGAGCAAAGGAGGGAGACATAGGGAAAATAACGGAGGTGATAAAGACAGACTCAAAGTGTAAGGAGGCCTTGAATGTCAAGACAGGAAGTTTGAAATTGATGATGGAGGTATGGAGGAGACAGAGGAGACATAGGGAAGTGGGGAGTAATGCTGTCACGGCAGCCCTGGAGACCCGTCATGGGCATAGGGAGTCTAGGCTGGCTGGGGCTTTGGGGAAGAAAATATTGCAAAGGAAGGGATAATTTCCAACTATTCTGTGCCTCACAGATATATAAATAAAGCACAATAAGGACTATAATGAGGAAATAAATGTCATAAAAATGTTTGATAGCAGATGGGACGTAGAAACATGAAGAGATGCCAGTAGCCTCCTGCCAAGAGCAATAAGGGAGATAGTTTGGTCTAGATGACTTCAAAGCTCGGCTCCAACCCTGTAGATTTTGTAATTCTATGCTTTGGTTCAATTTATTGAATTTTACTAGTATTTGTTTGCCAACTACCACCTATGTAGAAAACATTATGCAGGGTGCTGTTGTGGAGGTTGGGGAGTGGGAAGGGGATATGAGAGTGAATGTAATTTAGTTCCCTGCTCTGAAGAAGATTTGTCATACTGGGGAGAAGATCTTGCAAACTGAAATGCACTCCAGAAGGAGTAAGTGACTTTAGAGGATTATACATGCAATGGAAGCCCAGAAGGTAGCATGGGCAAACTTAAAGTCATCTATGAAAGTGATGGTCTTAGGGATAGGCAAAGAAAGGCATAGGCAATTACTTGGCAGAGAAAAGCTTACGTCTAAAAGGGGTGAGGAAAATGCTTTTGAAGTGATAACTATGATAGGTAAAATTCAAGGTAATTCTCAGGGAATCACACCCTTGTATAACTAACTCCCTTCCCCTAGTGAAGGTGGCACCTGTGACTTGCTTCTAGCCATTAGACTATGTGAGAGGTGGTTTGTGCTACTTCCATGATTGGATTATGTGAGATGGCAAAGGTAAGGTGATAATTACAGCTGTGATTGTGCTCTCTTATATAAGACTCCATCTTAGCAGACTGGAGAAAGAGTCTCCTGCTGGCGTTAAAGAAATGAGTTGCTCTTCGTGAGAGTTCCACTTGGCAAGGAACTATGGGGCCTCTGGGAGCTTAGAGTATCCCCCAGCTGACAGCAAACAAGAAAGCAGAACCTCCGTCTTATAATCCGAGGGACTGCATTCTACCAGCAAGCAAGTGAGCTTGGAGAAGGACCCTAAACTCCAGAAAGAGATTAGCACAGAGAGAGCCCAGAATGTAGCGAAGGCATGTCTGGACTCCATACCAACAGAAACAGTGAGATAATAAAGGGATGTTTTTTTAAGCCACTCAGTTTGTGTTAATTTGTTACAGAGTCATAGAAAACTAATACTGTAAGCTACCATGTCTGGCTGAAGCTCTGAGTGCATATCAGGGATCAGTGGGAGATAAGGCTAAAAATATTATTCGAGAGGAGACAATTTAGTTAATCCAAATTAGAATCTATGTAATGATTAGTATCTCGTCCAAGTTAGAACTCAATGAAATTCCAGTGGGTGAAACAATATTGGGGTACACCATGGTCTATGGCAGGGGTCCTCAAACTACGGCCCATGGGCCACATGCAAATACAAATATTGTATTTGTTCCCGTTTTGTTTTTTTACTTCAAAATAAGATATGTGCAGTGTGCATAGGAATTTGTTCATAGTTTTTTTTTTAAACTATAGTCCGGCCCTCCAACGGTCTGAGGGACAGTGAACTGGCCCCCTGTTGAAAAAGTTTGAGGACCCCTGGTCTATGGTAATGACAGTGGTGCCGTTTGGGGAGTAAGTGGAGGATTAAGAATACAGAACCCCATACTATCTTTCTAGCACTTGTCTAGTATGGTGGCTGCCAGTTTTCAGCCATTATGATGATTTTTCTATGGGGCTACTTCACTCCCTTTGAAGTTGCAAAAACCCAAGCAAGTGCTAGTAGAAGGCAGAAGGATGGCTAGACAGAACTTCCATGGAACTCTAGAAGTAGGAGGTGGATAGAAGCCTTAACAACATCTCTCTTAACCCTCACTTTAATTTCATGGAATCACAATAGTCAGAAGTACCTTTAAAATTATCAGTTTAAAAAATGAGAAAATGAAGACCAAAAAAAGGGAAAATAATTGTTCAAGCTCCCATAGACACACCACGACAGACCAAATAGTACCTGTGCCTCTTCTATCAGAATACCTCAGGTGTGACAAAGGAAAGATAAAAGATTCATTGAAAGAGATAAACTATTAGGAATAGTGACTGACTTTGCCTTTTGAAAACTTAATAATGCAAACTTAATAATGGCCCAAGCATTGCCATGGCTACTTGTTGGTTATGAGTACAGTTATGTCTCTGCCATCTGTTTCTCTTGACTACTTCCACTCCCATTTGTGTGTTTAATATATGTTTATTGCACAACTTTGTACCTTCGCCTTTAGAAAAGCACTACTAGCAACAGGCTCAAATTTCCTTCTAGGGTTGGACTCTGTTAATATTGCGAGATGCTGTCCCTCCTTCTCTAAATCTCCTTCCTTCTTTCTGGGCAAAGCTCCTATTGTCTTTCTCTCAAGTTCAAGTAGATTTGGGGGATAATAATGTTCTAATTACTTGAATTTTAACAGCTCTCCAAACCCAGAGATGTGGAACTGAATCATTAGAGTGACAAATAGTTGAGATGGCAGTTGAGCAAATGAATGATACAGCTCAGAGCCACCCCACATAGGCTCTCTGACTCTAAGACTGGGCCTGTTATTTGCCCTGACATTTTTCCATAGGGATGGCAGGAAGAGAAGAAAGAAGGAGCATGGTAGGGAAGGAGAAATTGAGGTAGAGAAACATAGTAGTAACATTGGGAGATGAGAAAAGAAAGGGAGCATATAACGGTAGGCCTGAGATTTTTCTCTGACTCAGAACATTAAAAGCAGTTTATCAAACCATGTGTGCACCCAGACATATTTTCCTGGATTGGAATGTTGTGGTCAGTACAGTCCTACAGCCACCCACCCATTAAACAGAGATTGATGTTTTGGAAATTTGGGGGGAGGTCAGTGACTATCTCGAAGTGAGTTAAGTTCCTGTAGCTGGGATGGCTGAGCTTCCTATTGTAGTCTGTCGAAGGCCTCATCTGATAGGCAGTGACAAATAGCCGCTCTCCAAGAGCACAATTGCCCCTGAGAAGCATTCCTGAGAAAGAGCATAAAACCACAATCAAATGACCACGCCGCTTCCCACGTTAAGTACACACTGAGTGGTTCATGTGTGGGCTTTGGACAGAAGGCCAACTCTCCAGATAGACTATTGGACGGCTAGTGCCGCTAATGACTTCACTGGCCTTGACATGTGAGGAAGCAGGACATGTACCCATTAGAGTAAAATTTTTATTAGAATTGCCATTCCAGAGATTATTAGCAACTTGTAAAGAATGCAATTACCACTTAAGCTGTATTCAACTGAATACATTTTAACCGTAATTGAAAACAAATGTAGGCTTAACTGTATGGTTGGTTAAGCCCCATGATCATGACTGTTATCTTATTATTTTCCATTAATTAAAACAACATGTGCTGGGATTTATTTGCAGCTACGCAGTTGCAATTGGATGAAGGCTCAAAACAGACTTCTTATTTCACGTTTTCTCCGCAGCACCGCTCAGTGTGGCCACTCGGACATTTGTCACAGTGTTTTTGTATCCCCTGAAATGTGAGTAAAGATATAGACGCACTTTCATTTCTATTCTTCTGAAAGAAAACTTTGAACTCAAGCAACTCTTCCTTATTCTTATGTAATAGGGAGGCCATTGATGGTGGTGGCCACCTCAACATTTTGACCTCAGTGACTTCCAGAAGTAATCAGTTTCCAGTTTCTGTTGACTATGAGAGGAATATCTAGGGCTTTGAGCTGTTGTGAGTTTTGTGTCTGTTTTTAACCACATGCAATTGTCAAGGGTCTCATGTTTTCTTTTCTTTTTTTATTTCCCTCAGCTTGGATGTTTCATCCCAATCTGTAAGGAAAATTTGATTTTAGGGGAATTTGCTGTAATTACATAACTTGCCTTCTGAGAGCACATTTCAAAGCTTAGATTTGACAAATAAGAGGTCTGTCTCTAGTTCTCTAGTTTAATGTGATATCAGGAAATGACTTCATATCCCTGGACCTTAGTTTTGCCATCTGTAAAACTGGGATACCAGGCCTGATCTTATCTACCTACCAGGGATATTCTGAGACCATAGGAGATGACAGCAGTGGAAGGGATTTGGAATCTGTGATGAATATTCCAGAAGCCAGGATCATGATAACAAGTGTCTTCTTCTCATCACAGACCCATTAGGTTTGTCAACATTGAACACAGCAGTCTCAACTCTCATCAGGTGTTCAGTAAATGTCTTCTAGAATGCAGCCATGATTTCATGGTGTACATCTTTGAATGGTCATCATGCTGCTTTTAGGACAGGCACATAGAGACAAATCTCAACCACAGGTGCGGGATTTATGTAGTTTACAAGGAAATTCTCAGTCTCTGAGATGAAGAGCTGCTGGACTACCTCCTATAGGGTCTTCATTGTGACCAGCTCAGCATTTCTATTTGGGCATTGGCATGTTTCATTTTCCTTGTGATCGTCGTCATCATCACTGTCAATTTAAGGTACATCTCTGAGCTTCTAAATACTTAAACACAAACATACACCATACAGTGTATCTTCCAACAACCATACAACATGACGATGGGATATGTTAACTCAAGGAGAAGTGCCTGGAAGAATGACAAGCTAAGCTACAGAGAAGACAGGAGCTCGGGTGTCTGAGTTTTGTAAAAAGGTTCTATAATAAGGTTCTGAAAGAGATGAGGCAAAATGGTATTTGATTTTAAGAAACCAAATTTGAGGTGATCAAACTAGTTAAAGATCAGGTTGTAGAAGAATTAACCTGTGTAAAACAAACTACCAAAGCAGCATGGCATGCAAGATCCCATCAAATCTAGACCTTGCCTGTCTTTTCACATTAGTTTATCAGTCATTATTATCACTCTTTTACTCACTAGACACATTCTACATTTGACCAATATGAAATGCCATCCTTCTCTGGATGTGCAATGTTTTTAGGACTCTGTACATTTTTATGTGCTGTGGCCACTGCTTGGGATATCTTCTCGCGTCTCCATCTCAGGGGCTTAGAGTATTGTGATGGTATCATTCTGTGCCTGCCTCCTCTAACACCCATGTGCAGAAACCTATCTTGCCCACTCTTATGTTTTCAAAACTCAGTCAGGTGCTGACACAGAGTGTGCATTTACTGAATGTATGTATACATCGTTGGTGTCCAATAGACCTTTCTGCGATGATGGGGATGCTCTACATCTGTGCTGTCCAACCCAATAGCCACAAACCATATGTATGTAGTGACTGAGCACTTGAAATGTGGCTAGTGCAGCTGAGGAGCTTTCTCTTTAATTATAAATGATTTAAGTAGATATAGATAATACAACTAGTTGCCGCTATACTGGATGGCACAGATATAGAAAACAATGAGAGAATGACAAAAAAAAAAAAAAATAGTGACTCCAAAGAAATGGTGCTCAGGTGCCATGACGAGGGGATTACTGTAAATCAGGAAGAGTGAGACTATGGATGATAGAGGACATTATGACCAACCCCTGCATTTTTTCCTTACACGATGTTGATCAGATGGTCCTGCACCAGCAAGGAAGCTTGAAGACACCGGCATCCATAATCTATGTGTTCTGTCTTACTTGCCTCCACTCCTGAGTGCTTGACACATTCTGAGTGGAAGATGCCTGTAAAAAGAATCCTGTCTCTAAAGTATGAAGAGGCCTTTAGGAAGGGGATCAGGTCAAGAAGGAGAGAATGAACTGCTTAGAGTGGGCTGAAGAAGTCATTTTAACACAAGACAATGCTGTAAGGCCCTTCTCCTGGGTGGAATCATCTTGCCTTTGGCACGATTATTTCTACAAGGCCAGGAAGGGCCAGGGCAGCCAGGGAGAAAGAGCATGTCTGGGTCGGGGAAGAAAAAGAGCCCTGGAGGGTCACCAGTTGGAACAAACTGAAACGGAGCACAGCTGCAGGTCAGGCTACATGCTTTCCAGATGCCTCCCTGGAACCGGTCCCGATGATATCTCTGCAAAGGAGGTGCTTGAAAAAAAGAGAAATCATCACAGCTCTATGGCCATGCCCAGTGTCCTTGTGGGGCGCTATCTCAGTGGTCATTCCCCATAAGGGTTCTTACAATTCATAAAAATTTCAATGGCATTTATAAATAAAGATTCAGAACTGCTGTTCTACCTCATATCCCACCTACCATGTCCCATCTGAAGGATGTGAGGTACAGAGAGCAAAAATGGCATTTCCCAGATCATGCACTGAATCATGTGGCAGATCAAGGATGAAAGAGAAGGGAAACACAGGAGGAGTTTGTAGTTACTCATTACAGACCCTATCCCACTTCCCCCAATTATCAGCATCTTCAGATGTGGTTTCACCTAATATTCACCTATCATGTCAACGGCCACCTTTATGTCTCTAGTGTTCAAAATACATCATGAGAAACTTTGTTATGCCTGGTAAGTACCAGCAGTAATTTCAGGTTTTCATGATTCCCAGTGGCCACTGGGAACTGTGGAATTAACACAAATAATCTGTGTATGCTCACAGAAATCACATATTACCTGAAGGCTGAATTAATTATGTATTCTGTATATGCACGAACATCTTAAAATAAATGTAGACACTGTTGAGATAAACATCTTGCTAATTAATTTAAAAATTAATTCATTTTATACAGAGCACAAAAAGTAAAACAACTTCAGTTAGGCTCCAAGCTTGGAAATATGCTGATGCCATAGGAGCCCTCCTCCTCTCAGAAGTATGAATCATTGAAGGAGCTGCATTTCTCTGGTTTGGCAATCCTCAGAATCAGGAAGTTCAAACTGATATGTTTTTAATAAAACAATTGTTTCAAATTTTTTCTCTAGTCCCCAAATCAAAGTCGTCTATTGACAGTTCTCAAGCGAAGGCACCCCATCCCACAACGAGGGTTCCTGATTCTGCGGGCATCCTCAGGTTCACGGAGGCTGCTGCCACTTAGAGGAAGCACCTGGGTCCCTCACTTTTAGGTGGTGGGGTGCAGGAACTGTCATTTTTGAGATATCGGCCTCATCCTTGGGCAGATGGGTGAGGGTGAGAGCATCTTCACTGGCTGTGGGGACAATTGCTACCCACTCTGACAGGAAAGTGGCCCGGGGCTGATTCAATCACATGCTGTCAATTGAGTGACAGACATACTGTCTCATTCAAGGCCCCAGAAGGAAACACATGGCCAGTGCAGGCGACCTGGTTTAATTACACTGAAGATGCCATTTGTTATGCCCTGTGCTTAGTGTATTCACATTGGGACTTTTCCTAAACGAAAACTAACTGTGGATTGTACTGTCATGAACATTTGCAATGTACACTTTGGGACGCACCAGTTGTTTTGCATCACAGTTATTCCCCTCAAGATCTTAATTAAATTCTAAGCCAAGAAAGACCCAAGGGAATAGGACCACACACTGTACTTTAAACTGCGTTTTAGGAGATGATGGATTGTGCCCTCACAGTAGCCAGATTCTTAAAGAACACCCCTACCCCACTCCCACCCCCCCAAGACATTTCCACTCAGTGTTGTTTGTTTAGACATCTACAGACAGGCACCCCGCTCAGCAAGCAGAGCACAGAAGGCCTCCTTCTGCCTGAGCATCTCGGGTCGGGGGAGAGGGCAGTGGATGGGGGATGGACACGTGGCCCTGGTGCCCCTCTGGGAGGCACACACATCTCCCATGAAGGCCGTGAGTTTGCCTGCCAAAAGGATGTGCTCTTCAGAGCCCAGTGCCAGCAGGGCTGGCAGGGCCAACACAGAAACTTTGATTGCTCTCTGTTACAAGGAAGTAGGCTCCCTGGAGCAACAAATTTACATCTGACTGCAGGTTTATTAATAGAACTGAGTAGCTCACATCCCCCAACCCTCTCCTGGCCCAAGCTTGGCACAGTTTCACACATTTCACAACCTCCCAGAGTTAGTGTAGGTCCAATGCTCGGCCAATGGCTATCATCTGGAAATTCGCTGTCGCTTTAGTTTAAGGTGCTTTTTTCCTGTTATGATGCCACCTACCCTCATATCTCAATTTAAGATTCTTTCAGTCGTCCATCCCTTATTATAAATTGGCTTACAGATTTTTGTTTTTCCAGAAAGAAGTTTTGACAGTGATGTGTGGGACTTAATCATGGCTATTTTGATTGCTGATGAGACGGGAGAGAAGATTTTATTACCAAAGTGAGGGAAGACAATGGAAAATGAAGAAAGCTCTCTGTATCAACTACTTTAGATTTTGTGGAGAGAATTTCCTATCTGCTTGTTGGGAATTGAGGTTCAAGTGTGAAATGTTACATGGACCATAGATACTTGACTGGAGTGGAAATGGGTGCTAAAAACCAACAACACTTCCCATCATGGGCTGTGCTGTTAAGGTGTCTTGCTCTTTTAGCTGCTAATCAAAGGCATTAGGAATGGCCCCACTCCTATCTAAGGCAGGATTTCATAATACCTTGATTTCAAATATGCCCTGTGTGTGATACTCTCCTGGGATTGCTGCATTCCTAGAAACAGCGGGGGAAAGCTTACCAGTTTACCCAATTTCTGAAGAAAAAGACTGGTTTTAGAGGTCTGGACTAATGTGGTTTGGACAAAAAGATATAATTGAAGAATGTCATAAATGCCAGGAAAATATGGAAATGACACTGAAAGATGCTCTGAAGATCTCCCAGCCCAGCCAAACTGGTTGGTAACTGGTGTCTCATCAACAGAGGAGGTCTTCCTGGAACTAACTCAGAAGATAGTTCAGAGTGGACCAGTTACTTTTAACCACAGCATGCTGCAGATTTTTCAGCATAGGCTGGACTTTGGAAAGAATACCTCTCAATGTTGGTTTTAAAAAATGAGTGATTATTTTAGTTAGCAAGTATTTAATGAATACCTACTCCAAATGGATCCATAACCCAAACATGAAAATAGACTTAGCTTTGCAGGCGAGGCCGACCCAGACTCAGGAGACTTCTAGAGAGCAAACTGGTAATTGGATTGAAAGGGACCCCAGCACAACAGTATCTTTCTGAACAAAATCCCTAAAAAAAAAAAAAGCCAGAATAACAGCACTGGAAACAAACATTTTAGGTCCTATAATGAAGTAATTTTTGTAAAGGTACAAGAAGGTGAGCAAAAAAAACCCTGCATTATATGGTTGATTTTTCTTATTCTGTAATGAAAGAAACATAAGACCCAGAGAAGTTAAGGGCCTTTTTAAGTAGAAGTGTGAAGTAGTGGATGAGACCAGCTTCTTAATTCCAAGTCTAGTGCTATGTCTCTTCTCTGCTCCCTCCCAGCTCTTCCTATTGCCTTCCTGAGGTTCCCATAGCAGCATAGTTTATTGTGCAGAGCTCTGATGAGGCCAGGATCAAGTCTACAGGAAGTCATTGTTCGGATGCATGTGGGCAACTGGGCTTCTTTCTCTCTCACTTGGAGCATGGGCTGGTTTTGATTGGGTGGCTGGCTATGATAGCATGTATAGAAAGTTTCTGGATGACTAGACCCGTGGTCGGCAAACTGTGGCTCGCAAGCCACATGCTGCTCTTTGGCCCCTTGAGTGTGGCTCTTCCTAAGCCTTAGGAGTATCCTAATTAAGTTAATAACAATGTACCTACCTATATAGTTTAAGTTTAAAAAATTTGGCTCTCAAAAGAAATTTCAATCATTCTACTGTTGATATTTGGCTCTGTTGACTAATGAGTTTGCCGACCACTGGCACTAGACAATTCTGCTTAAATCTGTTACCTCCCAGAGGTTTACCTTTTCAATATGTATTTTTCCATAGAAACCTTAATGGAGTTGGGGTTTGATCTTCTCCTCCCCTCACTTAGTGGATCTGGGGTTTGATTTTCTCCTCCAAGTGGCTGTGTCTCTCCCCACACATGGTAAGGAACAGGGCAGTCCCTATGATGGGCTGGTACCTAGCTCTCACGTGGACCATATGGAGGGAGGCCGCACTGCTTCAGGGAATCCTGGTTCAGAGGCTCAGCAGGAGAGAAGAGGAAGTCTAAGGTAAAGGATAGGGTTAGGAGCAACCTAGGGCAGTGCTAGGGTTTTCAGTGACAGGATAATAAATCATGGAAACTCCTCTTAGAAACCCCATTATCTGAGCTTATCACAGGCATGGGATCTTATTATTTGGACTCCAAGCTCTAGCTCTTCTACCAGGAAGAGAGGGGTTGGCACTTTTATCAGTCATTAATTTGGGTGAGTACTTTGGGTTTTATTACTAAAAACTAAATAGAAAAACGGCTGGTAAATGAGTATCTCTCTATCACCTATCTATTTATATTAGCAAACTCAAATAGGCTGTTGGTTCTTCTCAACTTTCTGTTCCCACATGAGTGTAAAATTTATGTTGGGTTCTACAAAAGACAGACTCTTCCTTCTCAAGGCTTTGGCTCAGTCTGAGGTTTAAAAGAGTTTTATAAACTGCCCATGCAAGGCAAAGGTTGGCTCCACTGGGAGGTGTGGCTGTTAAATGGTTCTTGGGTTGGGTGTCCTTCAGGGAACCCCCAGCAACTCCCACAGTGACTTATATCTGCACTTACCCTGGTCCCAGCAGTGAAGCCTAAAACGACTTGACTTTTCTGGGAGTCTCTTCTACAAGAACAACAAAAATCTGTTCTGTTCTCACTCTTGTGCTCCTTCTTATTTTATCTTTTGTTAGAACCCCAAAGTAATTCTGGCATTTGCAGGCCACCTCAGAATGTGGCTGTTTTCTGTTTAGTTTCTGGGTCACATCCAGGTCACCTTTGTGGAGGACCTTTTGAACTCTCATACTGGGCTGTTGTGGAGTTCAAAACTGGGAATGCCTGGGTCCTATCACAGTTATGTTAAGGGACAAAGGAACAGTGTTGGAATTAATTTTCCAAATATTTACTTATTGAAATAGGGATCGGTGTTGGAAATAGAAAGATCTAGACCAGTGATGGTGAACCTTATGAGCTCGGCGTGTCAGCATTTTGAAAAACCCTAACTTTACTCTGGTGCTGTGTCACATATAGAAATTTTTTGATATTTGCAACCATAGTAAAACAAAAATGTATATTTTTGATATTTATTTTATATATTTCAATGCCATTTAACAAAGAAAAATCAACCAAAAAAATGAGTTCACATGTCACCTCTGACACGCGTGTCATAGGTTCGCCATCACTGATCTAGACAGTCCTTGCTGTGTAGAGACCCACGGTATGATGGGCAAGCAGACATGCAAACAGAAAATCACAAAGCTGGTGTGGTATTCATAGACTGGTATACATGCAGTGCTAGGATAGAGAACAAAGTCATTTCCTGTATGAGAAGGAGTCATAAAACAGGTGAGACCTGAGTTGAGCTATAAAGAATGATCCGGGGTTCATCAAGCTGGAAAAGGAATAAAAAACTTCAGACCAAAACAGCATATACAACATTACAGAATGGATGTTATGGCTAATCTACTCTAACTCAAGTGAGACAAGATGTAGATTGTATTTCCCTCTAGAGTCACTGCAATTTCCCTTTCACTTATTGGATTTATTTTTTTGAGAGATAAACAGATAAATATGAAGGAGGGAGAGGAGAACCAAGAATAAAGATTAGCTTGCTAGGCCATAGCTTGGTATTATCATTGCATAGTAAACAGATGGGTAGCATCTCCTTCAAAATTATTAGTTTAGTTGTGCCAACACCTAGTAACTTCCTATTGCTGAAGTTGTGAAATTGAGCCCATAATGGAACATTCCACAAGCCTTAGTAACTGAGCCCACTGAGCAGTGCTTCCTGGAATCCAGGAGACTGCCTCGCGCTGTCTTCTCCAGGCCAGTTCAGCACCTGAACTGGAGTCCTCTGATCTGAAAAGCATATGAGCCTGAGGCCCTCCCTTGAGTTACAAGTACCTGAACTCTGGGAAATATGCTCCCTAGGAGTGGGCACCACTGACTCTATGAGGCTTTCAAGGGAGGTGGACTTTCGGTCCTAACCCTTCAGCAACTGTCACAAAAGAACTCTCCCTGAAGAACAGGCCCCTGGATGAATCATAGCTTATGGACATTGAAGCTGTACCACGGAAAGACCTGGCCTTTTCCGGGAGCCCGGGCTCTGAGTTACTCCTCTGGGAAGGCTGCCTGACCATGACTGTCAGAGACGGTGTCCAAGTTCTGATTTGAAGGGAGCAGCACAGAGCCAACTGCAGGTGCGGGCATGTCCCTGGCTTCACCCACAGGCCTCCAGGAGAAAGATGTGCTTTCTGCAAAAGGCCTGAAGAAAAGATGAGGCCCATGCAGAGGCCCTGCTGTGCAGGAAGATTGCTTCCAAGAAGCGGTGCATTTTGAGTTTCCCAACTGTGCATTTGGTCCCCACACAATTTATCTTCACGCAGAATCACATACCTGTGTGCCAGATGTGCACAGCTGTATGTGAGCAACTGCTGATCTGTCTGGATCACATGCCAAGTGCCTGTTTCTTTAAATTAGGGTGGGTTGGGATTTGGGCCGTGTGAAAATTTCATTTTGAAACCAGAAACCGAGCGAGCCCTGGCTACACGGGGGTTTGAGTAGAGCACGATGATAAACCAAGGCTGGATTAGTCTTTTCCAGGACCCCCCAGAACCTCCCCCACTCTCAGCTGCATTCTGGGTCTGCAGAGGTCGGGCTATCTGGAGACTCAGTCCTGCCAAAGTGTGCGGCCCCTGTGAATGCTTGTGGTGAAACTGCAAAACCTCTGCCCGGCCCTGGGGAGCTCTGGGAGCAGAATAGAACTTGACATTTTTAGTTTGTGTTTCAGTTTTTACCCTCTGGACTCAGAAGCAGCAAGACCACAAAACACTCAATGAGAACTACCACCCCAGCGGCCAAGGTGCAGCTGTGCACAGGAGAGAGGGACCCGAGGCGAGGAGGGGACCCTCTCCCCTAGACGCCCAAGCCTCCGTGTGCACTGCGGGGACCCACAGCACTGGCACCTGGGCATTTCCCACCGGTCATGCCGCTCTCGCCTCTCATGGCCAAAGACAGTGAATACTAAAGCGACTCAGCCCCATGTTGTCATTCCCGCACTGATTTATTGGGTATCTGCTCCTGCTAGGTGTGTGCGAGGCATCATGAGAAGGTAAAGTGCTTTACACATAATGAATGTTCAATATGTGTGAGTTGCTGATAATATTATTGAAAAATTGCCTTTTCCACCCATATTTTTTTTTAGACCTACCAGGTTCCAGGCACTATGTACAAGTCTCCCATTAATTCTCACAACTTCATAAGGCAGGCACTGTTTTACTATTTCCCCAGTAGGAAGACAGGCTCAGAGAGTTCACAGAACGGACTCCAACATTGTATCTCCTATACGGTAGAGCCAGGCTCAAGATTCAGCCATGTCTGATCTCAGATCCCGTCTTCCTACCACCATGCTGCTGTCACTCCTCTCTCAGCTGTTACCAGAGTCCTAACAGAGGCTGCTCAGTCCAGGAGTGCATTGCATGTGCTTCTCCCGGCCCCTGGGCCACCCCGCTTTAATGTGTCCCTGGACGGACGCCCGCAGTGCGACCTTTTAGTTGTTACACGTCCCAGTTCCACTCTGGTTCTCACGCAGGCCAGCCCTGATGAATCAGCTCCCAGTAACAGGCTCAGTTTGAATTTCAGCAAAATTCTCTAAAAACAATAACCAGATGCAATTCAACTCACATCGTGTCCACATAAGGAATCCATTCCAAGAGAAGTCAGAGGATGCACTGTGATGCTCAGTCAGATGAATGACTCCTCATCTGCCCTGGGCTCGCTTTAGAGCTCAAAGAAGAAATAACATCGAGATTAATTTTAGAGCTCAGTCTTTGACTCCGGTCTCAGGAAGAATGCACATATAATTAAGTCTTATAATGATGACCCCTTAGATCATAGATCACTCACGGCTAGTGGCTCCTTCCAGACACCTGCCACACTCAAGGCAATTTCCTCTTTTCCGTCTCAAGAACTGTTTCAGACTTTGCTTTCATACAGGCTGCTCAGAAGAGCCGGGCCACCGTCCTTGGAGTAAAACGGGATCCTCCAGGAATTACATCATTTATTTTTCAACACAGATTAATTTAATTTGGTTTAGTTTTACAAGGGCGAGTGATCATAGAGTTGATAACCAACTAGATGCCCTGACGTAAATTTCAGTCCTGGTTTCGCTTTCTTCCAGTGAGAAAAACAAAGACTCTCAAAGGTAATTGGTATATCACCTCTCCAAGGGCGGAGAAGGGGTAGGCTTTCAATTTTCTTAAACATAAAACTTAAAATCCACATATAATAATAAACAAATGGTTTAAGGCATTTTATGTCATAAATGTGCTGCCATTATTTAGTTATGAATTTTCAGGTTCAGGAATTACGCTAAAACCCAACGGTCATTATGGAATGTCTGTATATTTGATTTCCAAAGCTCCAGATAGATTTTAATGTGTTCAGTGTTATACCACTGCATTCCCCAAGCTATTTCTATATCCTTAGAGACATGTCCTAATAACAGGCCTCCGTGTCTTCTGCTTAGTGAAAAGTGTGAATAATAGCTCTAAAGAGAAGTATTTATGTATATACACACACACACATATATGTACATATATATATATTTATATATAGGATTTTTTTAACTATAACATATGTTCTCACATGGCCAAGTGATTGAACCCAATACAGTTAACAACTTAGGAAGGGATCCATTGAATTTTCCAGGTCTCTTCATGACCAGAATTACTTTGTAAGGAGACCCTAAATGTGGAATAATCAACATGTTAAAGTAATCTAGATGTTTATGATTTGATAACTCTTTGGTGCATTGTTTAACAACATGTTTTCAATTTACTTTCCTTCAAATAGCTCCAAATAACCCCATGATTTGGGATGATTGATTATGGGAATGCTGCTTTTACTGTACATCCAAGGTAATTTTAAAATTACATCTTCTTTTCATTGTTAAGGGGTAAAATCATTTGCAGGTCTTGACATGATTTATCAGAGAAAGGGGGACAAAGGGTCAGTGTTGGCCTCACTCTATTAGAACAATATTACGTGAGCCCAGAAGTAAAGCATTAGACCTCGTGGAAGCTGGGTTCTAATCCCAGCATGCTCCGTAATCAGTTCAATGGTCTTAGAGAGTCCTTCACCTCCTGTGACTCACTTTCCTCCCATAAAAAAACCATCAAAACAATTGGTATCAAAACCTTCCCGAGAGATTCTGATTCATTATAATTGGGCCAAGGCCTTGAAATACGTATTTTCTGTTAAGGACCTGAGTTTATAATTATACAGGTTTGGAAAACACCAGATTAAATAACTTCAAGTTCAATTCTAGAATGAAGTTTTCCTGTCCTCTGGACATTTTTCTTTCAATATAGCCATGTTCTAAATGATCAACCTTATGTCACTGTGTGGTTGCTGGGTATTTCTCTCAGACGCTGTGCTCAAGCTTGTATGTATATGACCCATTTGATCCTCCTCAGAACTTCGCACTGTCAGTGTATTCGTCATGGTTAGTAATCCTACCTGGGACAACAAACTCCCAATCTCAGTGGCTTGAAACATTGATGTTTTGTTTCTCACTCATGTAAAATCTCACTCCATCTTGCAACTATGCAGCACCTGTGTCCCTCATGGGAAGACCAGGATAGGAGATACTGGATCTTACCTACCATGATGGGAAGTGACGAATGACACTTCTGTTTACGGGTTATTGTGTTAAATATGTCACATGGCCCTGATCCAACTGGAAGACTGGGAAATATAAAGGAGCCAATGCAGATCTAATAAATAAAACTCTCTGCCACAACCAGGGATCGAAATTTTACAGCTTTAAGAAACTGAGGTTTATGAAGGCCAATTTGCACTTGAAGAACGTTTCTGATGAATGTGTCACACAGTATCTGATTCAAAAAAGGAGGCATGCATTACTCACAATAGCCAAGATGTGGAAACACCTAAATGTCCATCAGTAGATGAATGGGTAAAGAAAATGTGATATATACATAAAATTGATGTTATTCAGCCTTAAAAAAGGAAAACCTTGCCATCTGAAACTACATGGATGAACCTGAAAGACATTTCGCTAAGTGAAATAAGACAGACCAGAAGGACAAATCCTGCATGATTCCACTAGCATGAGCAATCTAAAATATCAAACTCATGGAAGAAGAGAGTAGAATGGTAATTTTCTGGGGTTCAAGGGACGGGGAAATTGGGGGGTGATATTTAATAGTAACAAGGTTTTCCATTTAACTCCTCTCTAAAAATAAGTTTATGGATGTGACACCTGTCAAGCACAAATTTACAGATACTAATAAAATAGAAAATACTGTTTATGTAAAAAAAGGCATGATTTCCAAGAATAAAACTTGTGTTTTTTTTCCTTAGAGAGAATATTTTCTCCTAAATATATAACTACAGAAATGGTATTTTTGAAGCTGTCCTTGCTACTCTGTGTGCTGAAATCTGAAGACTTTTTCCTCCCTCCAGCCAACAGGTGCTCCCACTGCAGAAATATGATGTCCCAGGGACTTTCCTGTGCTCTACTTTTACTCCAATTTGCTCACTACAGTGAAATAGGACCCCCGAAATGTCAAAGAATCATCCTTTTCACCTTAGCTCTTCTAAGCGGTTCTAAACAGAGATCATTTCTTCACAACTAAACCTGGGAAATAACAGCTTTGTCCATTCAAAGCACACCTGTTGTAAATAGATACTTTTTCTTTCTTTCTAGTTTTTGCCCCTGAGCAACTTCTCAGTAATTCAACAAATAATTTTCAGGGTGTTGAGAGATTCAGAGATTTTTGGAACTAGGATTCAGGAAGATAGGCCCTGTATTGGGGGAGTATCTAGTCCCCAGCAAAAGCAAAATGAAATGAAAACAGCAACAAATAACAGATAAGTAAGTCACAGTAAGACATGAGGTGAGGGCCACAATCGATATACTTAGGAATGAATGGGAGCCTAGGGAGGGGGACAGTTACTTCTGCTGGGTTTGTGAAGTCTGGAAGGGCATCAGCGAGAGAAGGTAACAATTTTTCTAGGCTGGAAAGTGAGGCATCATTGGGTCCCTATAGGAGTGGGGTGGGTGTGGAACAGCCACCCAGGGAGGGAAGACCTTGAGCAGGAACTCTGAGGTGGTAGAGTCTTCCCATTTACAGAATGTAGTGGGCTGGGGCTGGCTGGAGAGCTAGGCTTGGGGAAAACGTTCCAGAACATAAGTATCCTTATGAAGGAGTTTGGACTTTACCTTACGTGCATGAAGGAGGCATCGAGGTTTGTAACGATGGGTCTGATATGTGCTGCAGAAATATTTTGGTGTCCAGGAGAGGTGGAAATCAACTTTTGCACATCTCTTTGTAGCACAGACAGTAAATTGCCACCCAGTATCTATTTCTTTTATATATATATATATATATATATATATATATATATATATATATATATATATATATATATATATATATATATATATATATATATATAAAATTTGTTGATTTTTTACAGACAGGAAGGGAGAGGGACAGAGAGTTAGAAACATCGATGAGAGAGAAACATCGATCAGCTGCTTCCTGCATACTCCCTACTGGGGATGTGCCCGCAACCAAGGTACATGACCGTGACCGGAATCGAACCTGGGACCTTTGAGTCTGCAGGCCGACGCTCTATCCACTGAGCCAAACCGGTTAGGGCTCTATTTCTTTTTCTACTTCAGTGTAATAATAGAAATTGTTACTGGGCATGTGACTCCTCAGAATAAAGATGGCCTTTCTTAGGTTTTCTTTCTGTTAGTATGGTTGTGTGACTAAGCCAGTGACACATAGCTAAAGTCCCAAAGGCAGTTCCAGGCATTTTTCTTAAAAGACAGCTGGCACCTGGGGCTGCTCTTGTGCTCTTGCTGCTACTTATAATGCAGATGTGATGATGATCTACTTGGACCTGTTTTTTTTTAAGGCCATTTGAATGGAAAAGACCAACTGCACTTTCCACCACTTGAATTGGTTTTGCATCTTTGTGAAATACCATTGGGCATATTTATGGAGGTCTATTTCTGAGTTTTCTATTTTGTTCCATTGATCTGCAAATGCCAGGTGTATTAATTATTGTATCTATATAATAAACTTTAATGTCAGGTAGAGTGATTCTCCCACTGTATTCTTTTTTTCAAGATTCAAGACCCATTTTAAGAAATATATTTTATAGCATAGAATACATATACATGAACAAACACACACATATGAAACCCCTTCCATGCAAAAGATATCTTGATTATTTGTGATGCACCTCACTTTTTTTTTCTAACCTACGATTCCATTCCATTTTTTCATAACAAAGTGCTGGTCATGACCTAGTACATTGACATCACCAATGGTTTTTTTCAACTTGCAGCTTAAGAAACACTGGACAAGAAGGGAGTGGGGAGCGGATATTTACCACCAATCCCCTGGGTCCTCGACAGGTGCAAGTAGCAATGACAGGGAGAAACTGAAGGTGCAACAACCATGAGGTTGAGGTTGCCCTCTTCACATTATTTTTTTTCCTAATTGGGAGAACAGCTTCTAAGACCATACAGCCCACTTTTGGGGTTGTTGTCTTACTAGGAGAAAATAAATGGTCTCTAAACATAGGTTTGGTTTGCTTTGAAAATGGAAAAACCACTCAGCAAGAGTAAAAGGGTGCTTGTTATCACATTAATCATTAGGCCAATTATTTTACATACTAGGGGCCCGGTGCACGAAATTCATGCAGTGGGTGTGTGGGGGGGAGTGTCCCTCCCTCAGCCCAGCCTGCCCCCTCTCACATACTGGGAGCCCTCAGGCATTGACCCCCATCACCTTCCAATCGCAGGATCAGCCCCTTGCCCAGCCTGACGCCTGGGCCAGAGGCGTCAGGCCTGGGCAGGGGACCCTCATTTCCACCCACCACTGGTTCTGCCCCAGCCTCTGGCCCAGGCGTCAGGCCTGGGCAGGGGACCCCCAGAACCCTCCGATTGCTGGCTCTGCCCCTTGCCCAGGCCTGACGCCTCCGCCAGAGGCGTAGACCCCCATCACCCTCCGATTGCCTGATCAGCCCCTTGCCCAGGCCTGACGCCTCCGCCAGAGGTATCAGGCTTGGACAGGGGACCCCCATCTCCCCCCGATCACTGGCTCTGGCCCCCACCCAGGCCTGATGCCTCGGCCAGAGGAGTTGACCCTCATCACCCTCCGATCACCAATCACTGGATCGGCCCCTTGACCAGGCCTGAGGCTTCCGGCAGAGGTGTCAGGCCTGGGCAGGGGACCCCCAGCTCCCCGCAGTTGCAGGCTCCACCCCTGCCCAGGCCTAACGCCTCTGGCCTAGGCGTCTGGCCCGGGCAGCGGGGACCCGCAGCTGCAGCGGCCCCGAGATCGCGGGCTCCGCTTTAGGCCCAGGCAAGGGACCCCTAGCTCCTGGGACTGCCAGCTTCGACCGTGCCCAGCTCACATCACTGGCTCCACCCCTACTTCCTGCTATCACTGGCCAGGGCGGAAAAGGCACCTGATTCTCTGATCATGGCTGGGGGGCAGGGCAAAGGCAGCCCCAGGGCTGCCTTTGCCCTGCCCCCCAGCTCTTAGCTCCCCCCTGGGTTTCCGATCACTGTCAGTGGCAGGGGGCTTCTTCCTGCTTTCCCTTTCGCCTCCCTGCATTGTGCCTACATATGCAAATTAACCACCATCTTGTTGGCAGTTAATTTGCATATAGCCCTGATTAGCCAATGAAAAGGGTATCGCCATATGCCAATTACCATTTTTCTCTTTTATTAGTGTAGATATTATCATCTTTTATGCACATACTGCCCTAAGACATATATATTGTATTTTCCATATGAGAAAAATATAGCCTGTTAGAGATTAAGGGATTTTCTCAAATTTCACATCCGATAAGCAGCACAATTCAGAATCCAGCCTGTATTGGTCTCACGCCTTCTCCCCAGATGTCATGCATGAAGCTAAACTAGGCTCCATGGGTGGTCAGGGTCAGGAGCTACAAAGGAAGGGGATGGACTCTTTTGGGTGGTTTATAAGAAGGTTCTTAAAATGACAATGTAACAACCTACTTGGACTATGATGCTGAGAATCACACCCGAGCTGTACAAGGTCTGTATCACTGATGAAGATGCCACTGAATCAAGCCATCATACCAGCCAGGGCTACTGGTCTTGTACATAAGTAGGGAACATTTTTTATCAGATTTAAGTCACTTATTTTGGGTTTATGTTACAGTTGAATCCAATCCTGATAGAATCACTATCCCACAAGAACAGTGGCAGAAAAATATATATCCATCACATAAATCCACTTTTATAAGGGAATGAAGTCAAATTATTACCCCCCATAAAAAGGTGTTTTGCAACATGACCCAGGAACTTAGAAGCACCATTTGTTCATTGGTTCTCCTTGTCTAAGTCTCACACACACACAGCTCCCTCTGGCCCCATGGACCTATGTGAGAGCTTGGTTTGCATGATAGCAGGATATGAAGCGCTAGGGAAAGAAGAGCTTCCAAGGACAGTGTAGGGATTGTCAAGGTCGGGTCAGCAGTGTACAACCCTACCCCCCCGCCCCCCTGAAATTCTGTAGTCACAAGCAAGACGAAGAGCTCCCTTGTTTTCCCCTTAACTAAATGTCCTAGGACAAGGAAGAGAAAAGACAATGGTGGATACGTGGGCTAGAAGAAAAATGAAATATAAATGAATTAAATTCTTCACTAAACAGAAAAGTTCAAATTAAAAAAAAATAAAGAAAAATGTAGGATACTAATTTGAACCATAGCCCCATGTCTAATGCTTTTAGCCAAGGAAAGGAGAGAAAAGCAAAAGAAATCTGAGTCAGAGGGAAGATGTCATGGTGAGTTTCAATGGGATGAATTCCTTATTAATTTTAAAGAACACGATGCAACATGGATTTAATTATACAAGTCAACCCACCCACATTCCTCTGTTGCTTTTCACACACATGGGCTTCTGAGGATGATGAAAGGCGGGTGGGGAGAAAGGGAAAAGAAGGAAGCGCATGGGGTGGCTAAGGCCATGGAGAAGGGGCTCTCCCCCAGGGTGCAGGCGCTCTGGGCCTTCCTCTCTGAACTTGACAACCACGGGTGCTCACTCTAGTCACTACAAGAGCGCCAGACCACATCAGTCTCAGCCCATCCATTTAGCGTGGCTTCAAGGACACTTACATTTTGTTCTATTCACGGTGAAGGGGAGATTCTTAAAATTTTGAGAGATGGAGCAAAGGCATATCACAAAGGAGACAGATAGGAGCTTAGGAAAAATCTCTCAGCCACTTTTCATTTCCTGTGGAAGGCACAGCTCAATCTCACCAAGGTTTTCACTAAGAACAAACAAATCTATTAAAACGAAAGAGTTTAAGTGAATCAGAAAATGTTTTTAAATGTATGTATATTAAACATTTCATTTATTTTTGTTAATCCTCACACGAGGATATTTTTCCTTTATTTTTTTAGAGAGAGAGAGAGTGGAAGGAAAGGGAAGAGAGAGAGAGAGAGAGAGAGAGAGAGAGAGAGAGAGAGAGAGAGAGAGAACATCAATTGGTTGCCACCTCAGGTGCCCTGACCAGCACTGGGGATCGAGCCTGCAACCAAGGTACATACTCTTGACCGAAATCAAACCCAGGACTCTTCAGTCCCCACAGGCAGACACTCTACCCCCTGAGCCAAACCAGCTAGGGCTATATTTTTAATAACAACTGTATTGGGTAAAACATGATGTTTTGATATGCAAATACAGTGAAATGATTACTACGGTCAAATCCATCTCCACATTTTGGTTTTGTGGTGAGCACATCTGAAATCCACTTTCCTAGCAAATGTCCGCTATACAGGATAGTTTTATCAGCTATAGTCATCATGCTGCCCTGGACCGCAACCCACACAACTGCAGCTTTGCCGAAGCAGCATCTGCTTTCTCTAAGTCCTCCCGGGGGCTTTCTACCTGTGCTGTAATCAACAATAACCCGAAATCCGTTCAGGTGAAGACATCAACGATTTCCCGTAATCAAGACCACATTGTTTCTGCCTGTTTTTTCTGTTCATTGTCAGATAACACCCAGTGAATTTAGCTGTCAGAGAGCCCACTGGCCATCCAGTGCCTAGAGTTCATCTCTGGACGTGTTTAGGCTCTCAGACTGAGGACATCTCATTTGGAAGGGAATTGGTGGTAGAATGATGGGCCCATAAAGTCCCCGGGCGGCAGCAGCTGAGTTCAGTTGAAGACAACAACAGAACCAGTCTACCTCTTTGAAACAAAAGGATGCAAGACAGAGAAAGACATACTTAGAAAAGCCTTGAAAGGCTTTAGGTCGGCCTCCACGAGTGACTCCCAGAGCAACACCATTCAACTGGCCCTTCAGGGTAGCTGCCACCTCTCCCGCCATCAGGAAGATGGAGGATTGGAAAACCTACCACTGAAACATGGCTCTAGGAACAGTCTTAACCATAATCCAGGATTAGGAGCTGCCTTCAGAACCATTGAATTTAGAACTGCACCATGTCTGCCATATCCTCACTGGCAAAATAAATGTCCATGCCATGCACTGCCTCCTAATCAGGACTCTACTTGGGGAAACTGGCTTTTTTAATTTTTATTTTTTTATTTTTTTTGTAGAAGGAAGAGGCTTGAGATGAAATAAAGCAACTTCACTTGACTACCCTTCAAGTAGCTTCCTGGTGACTCATTTCAGGATTTCTGGTGTAGGACGACAATATTCAAAAGTCCAGATTACCTTTAAAAAGACTGGTGAACAACCGTAATTACTGGGGAAACGACTCCATAATTGGAGGACCTTTGGGTGGTGGCAAAAGCAACAAGAATAAAGGTAGTCCTATGCCAACAGCAGTTCCCGAGGAGGCAAGAGCAGCAAAGCAGCAGCAGCTGGGGGCTGGGCGCCGCGGGGGAGCCAGCTGCTATCAAACCGCCGCTGATGGGGCACCTACTCTGAAGCGGGCAGGGTGCCAGGTGCTTTATAGGCCTACTTAACTTTCACAGCTCTGACCTAAGGGCGAGGCCATCCCCAGTTTGCGAGAGAAAACGCCGAGTCTCGGTGGCGGGGTGGTTTGCTCTCAGGCAGCATCTGGGTGTGCCACAGCAGTCCGTGGTCTTGCAGCCACACTACAGTAGGTCCTCGGTTACCTGGGAGATCCGTTCCTATGGCGACAGAAGCTATCGCCGTAAGTGGGAACCCACCTACATCAGCACCCTAGTCTCTCACATGCAGCACATTCACAGCAGTAATGAAGTGAAACAGTAAAACAAATTTAAAAGAAAGATAACAATTCCTGACCTTTACTTGTGGTAAATAAAAAATAAAAAACCTAAAGCACGTATGTACATACGTCGAAATGACGGAACTTTTTTTTTTTAATAAATAAATGGGAGATGGCAACGTAACCACAAAACGAGGTACGTGGAGTCTGATGTAACTTGAGGACTGTCTGTATAAGCCTCTGGAAAGAGGAGAGTTGGAAGGAGCGGTATCCCGGGAGCTCTAGCAGCACGGAGGTGTGAATGAAAGACTTGCTCTTGTTTTCGTGTTAGCATCACAGGCTGGTGCGGTCTGCCCATACTGGGAGGTATGCAATGAGTGTTGGTCAAATGAAATTGAACGGAGTCAATACCAGTGCCACAGTCTAAGCCTAATATCGTCACCCACAAAGTATGTAGAAACCTTCCCTTTATTTCCGGCATCCTCCAGTGGGTGGTGAAGTTCTCAGAGTCACCTCCGAAGGAGGAAGTACCCGGTAAATGTCTCTGACATTTCTGAGGGTAGGAGCAAGGCTAACGAGGGCCCATTGGTGTAAAATCAGCCTCAACAAGAAGAGGAAGGCGGGAGTGCATTACTGACGTGTTTAGACCAACCTGACTCAGCAGGCTGGGGATCTGAAATTGCTGCCACCACCGCCACCGTCAACAACAAACACATGCCGAGTGCTGCCATTTTCCTCCCTCTTCACCAGCTCACCCACACGTCAGCCACACCACCAGCTGCATCTTCCCTGTGTTTACACCAACCCAGCAAACAGATCTCCCACCACACCATCGATCTGGCCTCCTCCACCATGACCATCTCTGAGTCATCTCCTGTCACCTCTCAGGTCTGCTGTAGGCACCTGTGCTCACGTGGCTTTCTGCCCTGGGAATTGAGGACTCTCCTTAATTGAAGGTACACAGATTTCCTGGTTCACCCCCAAGGGACTCCATCCTCTACAGCTTGGATTTGAACCCTATAATTCACATGGTGTTCCAGAGCTCATATTTTAAAAAAACCACAAAACTTACTTTTCAAATAACAAATGTTTATGACCCAAATACAAGAAGAAATCATGTTTTAGAGTCTTTATCATGAGTTGGTGCTAAGACACGGGAGCCACCAGTCTGAGTGGCCAGGTATGGTGTCCTCTGTCCAGCCATCATGCCAAATGATCCCTGGGGAGCATTTAGGGGAAAGAACAGCTGTAACTCTTTAGAGATTTCAGTATTTTAAATGCAAACAAAGTGAGAGACCAGTGAAGTGTCCTTGTGAACATATTAAATGATCAGACTGGATGTTTCTAGGATTTTAGATAAGAGGACTGAATTTCAGATGCCCTGGTAGGTTTGAGTCTTGGAAGCAAACCTGGCTCCCTTTTCTCAATGATGAGCCGTGCTGCGACCCAGGGTGCACAGGAAGGCGGAGGAGAGTTCTCAGAGGACCACCGATGGACCTTCTACCTGTCTTTCCCAGCCTGTCTGCCTCCATCTCTCCAGTTATCATCGCTTTCCTCTCACAGAGTAATTTACTATTTAATGCATTCGCTGAGCTTTTGACTTCAACAATTTCGTCTTTATTTCTAACTAGGGGCCCGGTGCACGAAATTCGTGCACTGGGTGTGTGTAGTGGGGAGTGTCCCTCAGCCCAGCCTGCCCCCTCTCACATACTGGGAGCCCTCAGGCGTTGACCGCCATCACCCTCCAATCGCAAGATCGGCCCCTTGCCCAGGCCTGACGCCTCTGGCCTAGGCGTCCCGCCCGGGCAGCGGGGACCTGCAGTGGCAGCGGGGGGCGCCGCGATCACACGGGCTCCGCCCCTGCCCCTGCAGGACGTCTCTGGCTGAGGCATCCGGCCTGGGCATCGGGGACCCGCAGCTGCAGCAGCCCCACGATCGTGGGCTTCGCTTTAGGCCCAGGCAAGGAACCCCTAGCTTCGACCGTGCCCAGCTCCCATCGCTGGCTCCACCCCTACTTCCTGCTATCACTGGCCAGGGCGGAAAAGGCACCTGATTCTCTGATCATGGCTGGGGGGCAGGGCAAAGGCAGCCCCAGGGCTGCCTTTGCCCTGCCCCCCAGCTCTTAGCTCCCCCCTGGGTTTCCGATCACTGTCAGTGGCAGGGGGCTTCTTCCTGCTTTCCCTTTCGCCTCCCTGCATTGTGCCTACATATGCAAATTAACCGCCATCTTGTTGGCAGTTAACTGCCAATCTTAGGTAGCAGTTAACTGCCAATCTTAGTTGGCAGTTAATTTGCATATAGCCCTGATTAGCCAATGAAAAGGGTAGCTCGTATGCCAATTACCATTTTTCTCTTTTATTAGTGTTGATGGTTAGCTGGTTTGGAAAACGATTTCCTAGTACTAACTTTCTGCTCAGTGAAGTGAGGCCTCCATTTGCCTTTAACCCTGGGCAGTTAGAAAGATGACTGGTTCTAGTGCAGTGGTTCTCAACCTTCTGGCCCTTTAAAACAGTTCCTCATGTTGTGACCCAACCATAAAATTATTTTCGTTGCTACTTCATAACTGTCATGTTGCTACTGTTATGAATCGTAATGTAAATATCGGATATGCAGGATGGTCTTAGGCGACCCCTGTGAAAGGGTCGTTCGACCACCAAAGGGGTTGCGACCCACAGGTTGAGAACCGCTGTCTAGTGCTTTGATTGCCCCAGACCAGGCTCGGTGAATTAGCAGGTGATCACACGCGCAGTGGCCTGCAGTGTTTCATGAACTTCCATCCCAGTTCTGATTAAACTTTGGTTTTCCAAATAGAAGATACCTGTTTGTCTTAGTCTATCCTCCCAGCTATTTATGGGAGGGAGTTTGAAGATAGGCAATGCGAAGGTTTCCAGGAATGACAAAAATAGGGAAGCAGTTTCTAAGACTCTCCTGGGGGAGCAACTACGGGTCCCGATCAGATCCCTGTGAAGGGGCCTGGCCTACCATACAGAAATCCGACTTTGTTCCTTCATGTATTACAGCGAACACACATTCTCAGCTGAACTCTCCTGTTTTATATCATCTCACTCAGACATCACTTCCACTCTTCAGCTGAGAGATGTTCTGTTTACTTTTACCAAATCACGTGATGTGAGATAAATGTTCAAACCCTTATTTATGGGCATTTAAACATTGCGACACTGCTTTTACAAGGCAGTGGGCTGATTCCAAGATGGATAAGCTACAAAGCTACAGTTGGCCTCCATCCTGGCTGCACGGCGACAGAGACCTAAAGTTGGTTTTGCTCATAAAAAGGCAAACAATGACACACAGATCTGAAAACAAACAGAACCAGAGTGTACCCTGCAGGATGCTAGGAGGGTCCATTGGCCTGGTGTCACCCGGGTGGAACCCTGATATTGGGAGACCTAGTATAGATTCACATGTTCTGAGAGTTGTCAGACAATGGCACTGCCTAATCATGCCTGTCCATAGTAGCAACACATAAAATGTGCTAATTTGTCAGATGTTTAGTATAAATCTAGTGCTAAACATCTGCCCCTTGAACACTGAGGGCATCAGGGACACTGGCCCCACATCCAGTTGAAAACTCATGTATAACTTTTGACTCTTCAAAAAGTTAACTACTTTAGACTGGAAGCCTTACTGATAACATAAACAATCCATTCTATGTGTATTTTAAATTGTATTTTGTAATGCATTTTATATGTATTATATACTGTATTCTTATATCAAGACTAGAGGCCCAGTGCATGAAATTCGTGCACAGGTAGGGTCCCTAGGCCTGGCTGGCAATCAGGGCTGGCTGAGGCCTTCCTTCCCCTGCTGCCGGCTGCCAGCCCCTGGGCCTTCCTTTGTTCCATGCTGCCCCCTGTGGTCAGTGCATGTCATAGCAAGCGATTGAACTCCCAATCTCCTGGTCAAACTTCTGAGGGGACAATTTGCATATTAGTCTTTTATACATATAGACTAGAAGCCCAATGCATGAAATTCGTGCACTGGAGGGGGGGTGTCCCTCAGCCCAGCCTGCACCCTCTCAAATCTGGGACCCCTTGGGGTATGTCCGACTACCAGTTTAGGCCTGATCCCTCTCACAATCCGCGACTGCTGGCTCCCAACCACTCACCTGCCTGCCTGCCTGATTGCCCCTAACCACTTCTGCCTGCCAGCCTGATCATCCCCTAACCACTCCCCTGCCAGTCTGATTGATGCCTAACTGCTCCCCTGCAGACCTGCCCCCCCCAACTGCCCTCCCCTGCTGGCCTGGTCATCCCTGTCTTCCCCTGCAGGCCTGACCACCCCCCCCCCAACTACCCTCCCCTGCCAGCCTGGTTGCCCCCAACTGACCTCCCCTGCTGGCCTGGTCATCCCTAACTGACTTCCCCTGCTGGCCTGGTCACCCCTAACTGCCCTCTCCTGCCTGCCTCGTTGCCCCTAACTGCCCTCCCTTCCGGCCATCTTGTGGCGGCCATCTTTTGATCACATGGGGGCAGCCATCTTGTGCAAGGGTGTGACAGTCAATTTGCATATTACCTATTTATTATATAAGATAAGCTAAAGAAAGCAAAGTGCTATTTAAAAAAAATCATAAGGAAGAGAAATATATTAATACCACTTATGGAAGAAAATCAGCCTGTAAGTAGACATATTGTTCAATGGTCAGCTGTACTTGAATTATTAATTAATGATCACAAACAACCATTAGCGCTTATGCCCAATTTATAGAAGAGGACACTGGAGCACAGAGAGGTTGCACCACTTGCCCCAGGTTACCCAACCAGAAAATGGCAAAGCTGGGACTAAAACCCCGACCTTCTGTCTCTAGGGACCCCACTGTGCTCTGCCTACTTCTCCCAGGATAGGTGTCACATGCGCCCCATAAATGCATTCAGCAAGTCAGGGCTCCCTGTTATTCAAGGCAGTTACTGTTATTGCCTCAAAGACTTTTCAGGACATTTCTCATGTTGAGCTTAACCTGCCAGTTTCTACTGGAGTCCTTCTACCTCCAGAGACATCCAGAACATGGTTTTGTTTTCTTTTTTACCTCCTAACAGCTTCTGGATACTTGAAGATGCTAATTGTGTACCTGAATGTTACCTTGTGGTTAGTGCAAGCAATCCTCTAGTAAAGAAATACTGCAGCACTGGATACTTAAACAACCCTCCACTTCTGCAGCATCTAGTTGGCAGCACAAATCTAACACTGGGAACAAAGTGCATTAGGAATGATGTCAAGGAAATAGTAAGATATGCTGATAAGTATTTATGTAGCCATCCATAGTGTCATTTATATTCCCCACAAATTAGAAATAACCTAAGCATCAAAATAAGGCAATTGATAAAGTATACTTTAACCATGTGATATTATACACAGTCATTAAAATTAATGTTTTCAAGGGAACCCTTGGACATTGCAGGTAGGAATGTAAATTGGTACAGCCATTATAAAAAAACAGTATGGAGGTTCATCAAAACATTAAGAAGAGAGCTACCATAGCTACCCAGCAATCCCTCTTCTGGGTATTTATTCAAAAAATGTGAAAACACTTATTTGTAAAGATATAAGTATCCCTATGTGCATTATAGCATTATTCACAATAGTCAAGACATGAAAACAACTTAATTCTCTTTCAACTAATGATTAAAGAAGATGTGGAAAAGGTGAAGGGATTAAGAAAAAAAAACAAAAACAAAAAGTTCAAAGACTAACAACAGTACGGTGATTCTCAGAGGGAAAGGGGGTTAAGTGGTGAGTGAAGAAAGGAAGCTTGACTAGGGGTGGTGAGCACACAATATACAGATGGTGTGTTATAGAATTAAAGCCCTGAAACCTGTATAATTTTATTAACCAGTGTCATCCCAATAAATTCAATAAAGAAGATGTGGTACATGCATACAATGGAATACTACTCAGCCATAAAAAGGATGCAATATTGCCATTGGTGACAACATGGATAGACCTTGAAAGTATCACACGCTAAGTGAAATAAATCAGATGGAAAAGGACAAGATATGATTTCACCCATGTGTGAGATATAAAACAAAAAGCAACAAATAACAAACAACACGAAAAACCCCCTAGTCACAGATAACAGTTCAGTAGTTGCCATAAGGGAAGGGCGGGAGGATGAAGAGGTAAAGGGGGTAAAATATATGGCGACAGAAGGAGGCTAGATTGTGGGTGAAGCACACAATGCAATGTCCAGAGGATGAAGTATAAAATTCTGCACCTGAAACCTATATGATGTTATTAGTCCATGTCACCCCAATACATTTCATTAAAAAAATTAATGCTTTCAAATAAAAACTAAAAGTAAGTTCTCATAATAGTGTTCATTTTTGAAAGTGGGATTTAAGACTCTATTTAAGATATCATCCCAATTTTGAAAAAATTTAAAAAGAAAAAAATTCACAAATACATGTATCCAGAAAAAGAACAGAAAGAACCACACCATTCTACTACTAATAAATACTATCTCTTCTTCTAAATAACCTGCACATTTTTCAAACTTTTCAAAATGGGCATTCATTACTTTACTTTTGAAATCAGAGCAAATATATGAACATTGTGTGTATATGTATTCTGAAAAACAAAATATGTCCAAGTATCACCTCCAGCTGAAGTTGAATTTGAAGATTGGATAGACAGGCAAATTGCACTGAAATGGGGTGCTTCTACCATCCATTTTGATGCCAATGTCCTAGGCTCCAGATTGCTTTGACCTCTGGGTGCATTTCAGACTCAGCAGCCAGGGAATGAGAGCCAGGAGGCCTCTCTCCTCCACCTCCCTCATCCTTCAGAGGACAGTGTCAGGGATCCACCCATGTAGGATTGTTAGATAAAACACCCCATTAAATCCAAAACTGAGATAAACAAAAAATATTTCCTGGGACCTAGTTACATTTACAGATTTTTCCTTTATCTGAAAAGCAGATTTAGCTGGGCAGTCTATATTGTCATTGCTAAATCTGGCAACCCTACATGCTGTAGATCCCTTCAGATTTCCTTTTTACCATTTTCTTTTTAATTTAAAAGCAGGACCCTTCTTTTTAACCGTTCCCCCTAGAAGCACGGCCTTATTAAATCACTCACCTGGAAGTGCTGTGCAGGATGCGTGTTTCTGTCGAAATTAAATTCAGGAGAAACCTCCTTCACCTTCCTTGCCCCATATCTCTTTCTCTGTCTCATTCCTTCCTTCTCTTTCCCTCTCTCTCCTTCACCCCTATTTCTAAAAAATTGCTCTCCTTTAATTTTTTAATTTTTTTTTTTATAGCAAAGGTGGAAATTTATTGAAGAACAAGTATGACTCCCACGTGGGGAGAGGGAAAGAATCTCACAGCACAGACTCCCAGGTGGGGAGGGGGAAAGAGTCCCGCTCTCCTTTACTTTTTAATGAGTCACTGTCTCAGTCTTTCGCAGAAAGGGTTCAGGAATCTGGAGAAAGGCCTGCGACATAAATGAATACACTAGACAAGAAATATAAATTTGGAAAGCATGGGGAACCAGGTGGAGACTTCACTCTAGTGCAAAGCTCCCTGACTTTTATTTACTAGAACATACATTTGCCCTTTAGCAAAGCAAACAGACATATCAAAGGTAAAGTTTGGTAAACAGTAAAAGATTATCAGGTTAGGGGAATTGCCTTCGGCCACCATTGTCTCTGACAGAACAATCTGTGCATAGCCTGAGCCCTAGCTAAAAGCCCAAGGTCCATCAACCTTCTGAAGAACTTCTTGCATAATTATGACCTGCTGGTCTTAGCCCCCAGCAAATTACCAAAAAAGAAAAGAAAAAGAAATACCCTCCGTATTTTCTCCAATGTATTACTAGTACAGAAGGTCACCACAACTTTCCCATGTAGGCCTGCTGAGAAGTGCTGGGCCCCCTTGGCCTCTTGGCAGCAAGGCCCATCCCCACCTCTCCTGTGGACCTCCCTCCCCCCTGACCTAGGTCACTGTACCCATGGCCCCCTGCTTTCTCTCCCTCTTAGAGCCCAAACAGTGCAGCTCTTAGCTCTTCTCCTCACACTGCCCTGGGCTACGCAGGGCTCTGGGCTATGCTTCCACCCACCTGTGGTGAGCCTCCTGGAGCCACACGCCCACCACTCGGCAATACCTGCTGTCCACAGCTTCTTCTCATGTGCTTCTCAGCTGTGCTCTGTTTGCTCAGAGAGGAAGATAAACCTGGATGCTCAGACTTCTGTGGGGAGTTCTACTTCCCTAACCCCTACCTTAGGAGCTGACCCAGGAGGAGGAGTGGACAGGACCCATTCATAGACCAATATCTGAACTGGTGACTTTCCCCTAACTCGCCTTTCCTGTCACAGGTTGTGGGTTTCCAGGTTGTCTGAGGTTAGGTGGAGAGGAAGGGAGATCTCAATCCTTATAAACACACTTGCCTTCTAAACCTTCCTTTTACCCAGAACATTAAGATTATTAATGTGAACTGTGAAGAATTAGCTCCTTTATTTTTTGATCTGATTCTGACAAACTGTTCCTGAGGCAAATGGCATTTACTGGGCAGATTCATGGTGGGGGAGGGGATAGGGAGGGAAAAATATTGGTGAACGTTTTACATCGTGATACCATACCATGCAGTAGAGGAAACATAAAACAAATCCAAATAGAAAAGCAGTCAGAACAAGATTAAATCTAATTCATGCCCCCACCCCCCTCCCCGCCCCACTTAGTGTATCCTCTGAAAATTGCTGGTGGCCAGAGGGTAGAATAATGTAGAAACGTATCTTCTCCCAATGTCAAGCTGATCACCATCTAGTTTGGAACACATCTAAAGCCGGGAATAGCAATAAAGGACAAAGAAGCTCCAGCAAGAGGGCGTGTCTGCTAAGGGTGAATGAGGCGGCCGAGAGGTGGAAGTATCCAGAGGCCGAAGGGAAGGGATGGGCAAATAATGCCGCTGCTGATATCAGTTTGCAGCAAGGATGGAAAGAGCAGGGGCAACACCCCGCTTGGGACACAGCATGTCGGGGAGCTGGGGGTCAGTGTGGAGAAGATGGGGCTCTATTATAAAATGTTGCCACCTTTCCTTTTCTCCATGTCACTCAAGTCTTCCTGCAACTGCTTGCTGTAAATGGGAAGATCATTCTAGTTGGATTTAAATGGTAAAGAGCTGGTTTCGTTGGCTGGGTAGCTCTGAACGCTTTCCTGGGTAAGCATTTTGGGGTAAGCTTAGCGAGGCTGAAGTACTACAGAAGCAGGAGATACAATCACTCATTTCTTTATTTAATAATGAATTTGTTCGTCAAATACTATTTGAGGGTCTACAGTGTCCCAGGTCAATGCTAAGCAACGAAATGCAGGGAGATAAGAAAAAAGCAGCCGCTACCACCAGGATGTCACTATGAGGTAGGGTGAGCCCAGCATGATTAGGAAGTGACCAGACTTTAGTGTGAGAGGACCTCGGGGACTTGGCAGGAGCAAATGGAAATGAGCTGGAAAGCACTCAGGGGCCAGAGGTCAGGTCTCGCTAGCTCAGGACCTGAGCTTTGATGATGGAGAGTCGTTGACTAGTTTTTAGCAGGGGGAGAGTGACCAAGCACATCACATTATAGAGAGATCAATCATCCCTGTGGTACTGTTAATTACAAGGAGGCCAGGGGGAAGCTGGAAGACTGTTACATAGAGGAACTAAAACGAGTCAGAACTAAGCCAGCGGTGGTGGGAATAGGGGGAAGGGCAGGTTCAAGATGGTGTCTGGGTGTGGAACCGAGGAGCTTAGAGAATGTACAAAGGAAAGGGTGGGGGGTAAAGATGACGTTCAAGTTTATGGCCTGGATGGGGAATAACAAAGCATCCAGGATAGAGAGGAGGTTTCCAGGGGATTAGAGAAAAGACATTCAGTTTAGACAGGCCAAATCTGAGATGCCTGTGGGACATCCAAAAGGAGATGCCTTCGAGCTGTCTGCTGCGCGGCTCTGAGGCTCAGTAGAGAGGTCTTGGCGATTTATATTTGGGAGTCACGGCCCTGGGCTGTGAATCAGCACTACCCTGAATGCTGTTATTTCAGGGGCAGAAGAGAGTTGCCAGGGAAAGAGATTGAAAAGAATCAGCCGACCTGTCGTGGAACCTGGAGCCTGTATAGCAGGAGACAAAGACAACAGATTATCAAGAAGAAGAAGGGTGTGGCTAACTGTGCCAATTCCATAGTAGATGCCACCCTGGGCAGTGGCATTCAAGTCCGACTGCAAGGTGACTGCCGGCCACAGGAGGCAGCACTCTGTACACACACTGAGTGGCCAGATTATTATGACCACCCCATCAGTACTTTGTTGGGCCACCTTTTGCCTTCAATACTGCGGCGATTCTTCTTGCACTGACTCTACGAGATGTTGAAAGGTGATGCGAGGAATCTGACACCATGCCTGATGAATAGCACTGTCCAGTTCTGTGAGATTTGATGGTTGTGAACCAGCTGCCTGAGGGCTCTTTTAACTTCATCCCACAAATGCTCAATTGGATTGAGATCTGTTGATTGTGGGGGCCACCTAAGCAAGGTAAAGTTTCCCTCATGTTCTTGAAACCACTCCTGCACAATACGAGCACCGTGGCATGGCACATAGTCTTGTTGGAAGAAGCCATCTTCATTGGGATACGCCATCAACATGATAGGATGAACTTGATCAGCAACGATACTTAGGTATGTTGTGCTATTCAGACATTTATAATGATCTGGCCCTCTAGCAACTTCAGTGCAAAATTATAGATAATTTGCCTACAAACATTAGGTGGTCATAATAATCTGGCCACTCAGTGTATAGTCTCCTGCACACAGTAGGCTGTTTGTAAATATGAGTTGAAGATGGAGATGGTTAGCAGTGGAATCATGTGTCTGAGGAGGGCTACAAAGGAGCTCATTGGGCAGAAGGGGGCTACCAGCAGGCAGGGATTGTATAAAGGGGGCTCCTTGCAATGGGTGGGGACTCAGTACCAAGACGGCCCTTCTAACGTTTGGATGACAAATATTGTGCATGAGTTGTTTTCTTTTTTTCTTTCTTTACATTTTGAAGTGAAAGACTTTGGGCCAATAAAGAGGGAGACCCCGGCCGCAGCTCCCTCCCCAAGCCCTGGGAGGTAATGCCTGTAGCCCTGGGGCACGTCTTCTCATCCATAAACTCAGCACATATCATCTGTTCCATCTGCTCCTCAGAGAACAAACGTGGAGTTTTGCGAGTGTTTGGGAACACAGAGAGAAAGAGAGGGGTAAAGGAGCAGCGGAGGCCGAAGATGGAAGCCGGATTGCTACTATTTTACTAGGTCAACGTAAGCAAACTGGTTTCCGCATGTATGAAGTGATGGCGAAGATAACACCCACCTCCAGTTTCCTCCAGGCCCAGACCATCCTTTTCTGCAGCATAACCACCATCACCATCTGGGCCTGGAGCAGGGTATATCGGGTGTGGAAGGGGCTTTAAAATACAGGCTGACTTGCCCTGGTGGGTATTTCCCAGTGGTTAGAGCATTGGCCCAAGCACAGAAGGGTCTTGGGTTCAATTCCTGGTCAAGGGCACATACCCGGGTTATGGGTTCTCTCCCTGCCCCAGTGGGGGCGGGTGTGGGGGGCAACCAGTCGATGTCTCTCTCTCACATCCATGTTTCTCTCTCTCTGTTTTCCCCTTGCCCCCTCCCACTCGCTGCAAAGCAATGGAAAAAATATCCTCGGGTGAGGATGAACAAAAACTAAAATAAAAATACACGCTGACTCCGTTGGTCCTCAGTGCAGTCCAGTGGGGGGTCAGGGACGGGTTTATTATTGCCTACATTTTCCAGATGGCACCGAGGCCTGGGCTCCCAAACTGACCCTGGGTGAGCTCTTTGTTTCCCAAACCCATGCTCTTGCCTGGTGGGCGTGGCTCAGTGGTTGAGCGTCAACCTATGAAGTAGGAGATCACAGTTTGATCACCAGTCAGGGCACATGCCCCGGTTGCAGGCTCAGTCCCCAGTGTGGAGTATGCAGGAGGCAGCCAATCAATGATTCTCTCTCATCATTGATGTCTCTCTCTCCCTCCCTCCCTCCCTTCCCCTTCCTCTCTGCAATCAATAAAGATATGTTTTAAAAAACACACCCATGCCCTTTCTACCTCCCTCAAGCCCTGTGTGCTTCTGCTGGACACTGTCATTATGAAGCGGAAACCCTCTCTGCTAAGGAAGGGGGTAGAGCCTGCCTGCAGGAGGCCCAAGGTAGAGTCTGGTCTCAAGCCTCTCTTTGCTGTGCAAACCAGGGCTCAGGCCATTTCCTTTCTGGGAGGTGCTCAATGTCTGCATGCACAGGGGTGAGCCAGCTACCCTGCCGGCTCTCAAGGCTGCTTAAAGGCAGGAGTGAGAGGAGGGCCAGGCTGGGAAGCGCTGTGCACACTGCAGGCCTCCCCTCTGCCAGTTCCCAGGCATATGGTCCAGCTGACTGCACAGCGGCCCTGCTCTTGCTTTCCATGTCGAGGGGCCAAGATGCCTGAGCTGTGAGCTGGTTTTCTCCCCGCGGCCTGGGTAAGATACCCCTCAGAGCGACTGGACACTCCCTCCCCTTCAATCCAAATATTTAGCTTCAAGCCTGCCTCAGCTGTGCTTTGGCAAGAAGTGTTTGGGGGGAGGAGGCTACTCCGAGGGGCCCTCCTTTGAAGCCCTGGGTGTCCCACGGTGATGTGGGGCTTGGGCCAAGCACGTTGAGCTTTGAGGCCAGCAGCAGCTTTGAGACACTCTGGGGGCTGCTGACTTCATCTGAGGGGGCCGGGGGCCCAGGTCCCCCCATGGCCGTGGGCTGTCAGTGAGCTCTCTTTCTGGGAATACAGCCTCCTGCACCATCTCCGCTGGCCCTGGAGCAGCCTTCCCTAGGGCTCTGCATGCTGGGAAGTCACAGGCTGAGGGTGAAAGGCGGGCCCCAGCTCTCTGCAAAGGGAGAGGAACTATTATTATTAAGTCCTGCAGTGAATTTTTTGGGTGACCACGGACCATCACTTTCAGTGACTTACAGGGGAAGTTATGCTTCTTGCCCCTTAAACTTTAGATTCTGGGCACTGCTCCTACCGGGAAGCATTGGGCTCATGAACTTAAAGCTATGGCTGCTGATGGGCCACTTTGGGCCCTGAGTGTCCCACTACAACAGCGGTTCTCAACCTGTGGGTCGCGACCCCTTTGGCAGTCGAACGACCCTTTCACAGGGGTCGCCTAAGACCATCCTGCATATCAGATATTTACATGATGATTCATAACAGTAGCAACATTGCAGTTATGAAGTAGCTATGAAAATAATTTTATGGTTGGGTCACAACATGAGGAACTGTATTTAAAGGGCCAGAAGGTTGAGAACCACTGCACTAGAACATCAGGTGGAGAGAAAAGTTACTGTCCCGACAGTTGTAATCAAGTCTGATACGGAAGAAGGGCCACTGTTCCACAGAGGGGAGGCGAGGTCACCCCTGAGTCACTCTTGGTTCTGCTGTGCCTGGCACTGACTAAATGTACAAGTCTAGCATGGCATAGCATAGCATAGCATAGCATAGCATAGCATAGCATACTGGTATAGAAATAATAGTAACCCTGTTGCTGAGGAAATTGCCTAGATCAGGACACGGAGGAAGATTTAGGGGGGGGGGGGCAAAAACCTCTGGAGGGGCAAGCCTAAGTTCTGTAAACCCCTTAATTGATATGCTATCAATTAAGAGAACATCTTAATTAGGTAACCTCCTAATCCCCCAACATACCCAAACCAAGGCTGTAGAATAAACCCCAGACACAAAGCATGGGAAATTCATGGAGCTGGAGGCCAGTTAAACAAAGTGACTCACCATCCACCCCAGCCCCTTGAAGATCAGGAGAAGGGTTCTATGGCTGTGTCTACTGCTTCATCCCATACAAATCCATCTGGCAGCCTGAGTCTGGGCCTCAAACCTGGGCTGACCTTTACACAGAAAGGCCAGGTGCTCTGTCTCAGGCGGAAGTCACTGAAGACATAGGGAGGGATGATGACTTCACCTCAGTTGCTACGTGTGTGAGTGTCCCGTTTCCCTCTGTCTAGATGTGGAGGGCACAGGCCCTTCCTTACTCAGGGATTAGTTCCACAGAGTAAACACTACTAACAATGTTGTTAATGGTAATAGTTCTTCCTGTTTGCCAGCTATCATTCCTAACAGTTTATGTTACACAGTCATTTAACTCTTATACCTATACCTAACAGGTACTATTATTTTATCCATTTTAAGGTGAAGAAACTGAGGCCCAGGTCAGTTAAGTAGTGTATGGTCTGTCGTGAATGTAGAGTTCTCCTGAGGCCACGTGATGTATGAGGTCACAACAGATTGAGTGCGGAAGCTGGTGTGAACATCTGCGACTAACACAAACATTAAAAATTTTATTTTTTCTCATTAATTGCTTTTAAAAAATACATATATTTTTATTGATATCAGGGGGGAAGACAGAGGGAGAGAGAGATAGAAACAAATGATGGGAGAGAATCATAGATGGGCTGCTTCTTGTACACCCCCTACTGGGGCTGGAGCCTGCAACCTGGGCATGTTCCCTGACCTGGAATCAAACCGTGCCTCCTGGTTCATAGGTCATTGCTCAACCCCTGAGCCACACGAGCCAGGCTCATTGACTTCTTTTAAAAATTACAATAGTTATTTTCATAAAATATGTTGTTATTTTTAAATTAACTAGTTAACAAACATTTAAAAGATGTCCTCAGTGATAGTTTCTAATATGTTAAATATTGATAGGTTATAAGCGACATAAACTTTTGAGGTCCTTTATGATTCCTAAGAATGTAAAGGGATTATGAAACAAAAAGTTTGAGAACCCTTCATTTGTTCCATTCTTTAATATAAAATAACTCCCCCCCCCCTCATCTTGGCAAAATATAACTTGATAAATAAAACCTATGGCATGTTCACTGGTGCCTGGTCAAATGTAGACACAGCTTTATCCTGATTATTACTGTGTTTGCTTGTTACTGGTTCTTCAGGAAGAATACTTGGTTTGTCCCCTGGATATCCCCTCCTCCATAAATAAATTACTACTTATTGAAGATATTGAGAGGAGTTGACACTTACTTATTGAGAATGCTACCCCTGTACTGAAAACAGAGGGTGGGGAAATAGGAGCGAGAGTAGCTGAGAAGAGAGAATGAGTTCAACAGGGTACATGTAAGAGAGGAGGGTCTCTCCTCTGGGCACACAGTGGCCTTGGCCACAGGAAGGCCAGAAAGCAGAGAAAGTTGGACATCCTTCTCTCGAAAGGCCCTGTTCTCCCTCAGCTGTTTCAGAATTGGTGTTGGGGGTGGGGAGGATGCTGTAACTATACCACCACCACCCCCTTATTTGGAGTAACCAAGATTTAGGTGAACTTCAACTCAAGAGTTTGACTGAGAGCAAATAGGGAATCATTTGAGGAAACAAAACCCCTTAAAAACAAAAAGGTGATTTGACCCAAAGACGAAACGAAGGGAAGTTGCTTTATTTTCTATAGTTGGACATTTTCTCAAACCTTTCTGTTGAGATGAATTCCTTGAATGGATTGATGTTTTGGGGGAAGAGTACCCACCTCAGTGGTTGCATACTTCCAAGCATGATTAAATCATTAAATGTGGGATCATGTGGTTAATGTGTTTCCAGGGATATGTTTACCAGTATATCTGTAAGAGCTAGATAATTCCTGGCACATGTAGGGACTCAGAGCATACTTGTTGAGTAAAAAGAAGGAAAGAAGGGAGGTGGGAAGGGAGAGAGGGAGGGAGGAAGGAAGGGAGGGAGAGAAGAAGGGAAGGAGGGAAGGAAGGAAGGACAGAAAGAGGGGAGGAAAGGAAGGAAAGAGAGAAGGAGGGAGGGAAGGAAGGGAGATAGAAAGAAGAAAGGAAGGAAGGAGAGAGGGAGGGAGGGAAGAAAGAAAGGGGTTTCTTCTTTCTGGCTGATCATCTTTAGAAGTTACACTTGTAACTCTATTCCATGAAAATGCGTTTAGCCTAACTGGAGAAAGGAAAAATCTATTTTTCCCACTGTACTTAAAAAATCTAAGGAGTTTACCTTAAGGGAAGAATGGTGTTTGTGGAATGGTAAAGTGTTTCTAAGAAAAATGATCCTGTGTGCAAAAGTGTGCACCTGTTTTTTGACTAAAGGGACATCAGATTTCTACCACAGCCCATTCAGAAATAGGAATTCTCTGACCGTCTCTCTGGTCTGGTGGGTGCTTCCTTCTGCTGCCCCTGCATCATCGTAGCCAAGCCACTTGGTATTTTGGCTTCCCCTCTTCTAAAACAGTCTACTTCTTCCTGTTCCTTAACAACAGAAGTGAAAGGAAATGTGTGGATTTAGAAAAAAAAAATATATATATATTTATATATTTTGGGGGGGGGTAGAGTACACACCTCAGTGTTTGTATACTTCTAAGCATGATTATATATATCCATCCCAGAGCTACCTTTAAATGCATTTTTTCCAAGTAATATCAAAATATCCTTGGAATTTGTTGTGAAAATTTGACCACATCCTAGTTAGCATGAGGTTAAAATTAACTGTAACATGTGTTTTAGGGATCTCAATTTGCAAAATATTAATAGAGTTCATGGGCAGTTAACTGCAATAAAGGGAGGAAATGAAGTTTATAGTGCAGGACCCTGGGGATTACAGCCTTCCCTACCCCTGAGCACATTCATGCCCCAGAACTCAGGTGAGGTGAATAAAGGGAACATAGGAGGAAATCTCAAGGTTAACATAATGGATCTGCTTCTCTTCCCTCCGGGGAGGGCTTGCAGTACCTGAGACATGGCCTTACCCAGCTCTGGCTTCTTCCTGCTTATTCAGAAACCTTATGATTCAGCCAGAATTGAAAATACAGGGACCTTTAGCAAGACTTATAGCTGCCAATATATCAGGGGAGAGCCCTGACCCATCCCTTGTAACTTCTCTGAAAATATGATCTTTGCTGCGTTTGCATCTCCAGCTGAACACCTTTGCCAAGAGAAAGTCGGGGAGACATCCTGGGTTGAGCGTCAGGAGATGCGGACTTTTCCTTCCTTTGTGATTGATTCTCCTGTGACCTGGAAGCAATCATTTCTCCCTTCTGGACCTCGGCCTGCTCACCCAAACAGAGAGCTAGTGGGGCTGGTGGCCTACAGGGGCTCTTTCTACTCATTAATCTGTGATTTAATGTGAATCCAACTCTTACCCATGGGCTTTCTAGGAAACTCTACTAAATAATTATTACATGAACCCAGGAAGAGTCACTGGAAGATGAAATAGTCATGATGGGTAGATTTAGTCCAAAGTTCCAATAGGAATCTAGTGACTAGAGAGGAGAGAGGGCATTCCAGGCAAAGAGCAGACTTTGGGTGAAGAACTGAGTTATAAATCTATGGGCCGAGATTTGAATCAGTGGGGAGAGCAAAGGCGTTAGAGCAGGTTGAAGGAAAAAGAGAACCACCATGGCTTTCTCACGACTTTATGTGGGAAGGGAAGACTTTTCTGGGCTGTCTCTGAGGGCACCCTCAGGGATATACTTCAGTGTAGTGTGCAGAAGCTTTTATGGACTCAGAATATCAAAATCCGTGTCTGATCTAGATCCTTTCAGATGAGGGGCCTACTGGTCTCACCTGCCCACCTAGTGCGTTGTAGCTGATATTTGACCCTCTCATTCCAGGTGGCAGGTGTCCTCACACCAGCTCCTAAACAGGCCTGTGTTATGCTCACCTCTGACTTGAAGAATGGGGTCATTCTCGTTTTGGGAGATCTTGCATGGAAAGGCTCTGGAGCTGATGACTTTCCAGGGTGTGGATATAGGAAATCTTTCCCCTTTGGTTTGCTTCCTCTTCAGATCATTAGGGCCCAATCCTCTGAATCTTCAGGGGGATTAAGAGCACCCAGGACCCAAATAAGTCCTGCTCATGACAGCTTATCAGGAGCCTTCGACCACTTCAATCTTCAGGCCAGTGGAGCTTAGAATATCATGCATCCTTGTCAGCATCATTGACTGGGTGTGACTATCAGGCACTCTCATTACATTATAATCACTTTCCCACAATGTGGTTCTAAATCCTAGTGTTTCCCTAGGTACCTGCTGCTACCTCTACTACCTCTGGCTTAGTCCATGAGACTGAGAACTAATCTTTCTTTTCTTTTCTTTTCTTTTCTTTTCTTTTCTTTTCTTTTCTTTTCTTTTCTTTTCTTTTCTTTTCTTTTCTTTTCTTTTCTTTTCTTTTCTTTTCTTTTCTTTTCTTCTTTCTTTCTTTCTTTCTTTCTTTCTTTCTTTCTTTCTTTCTTTCTTTCTTTCTTTCTTTCTTTCTTTCTTTCTTTCTTTCTTTCTTTCTTTCTTTCTTTTCTCCCCCATTTCCTTCCTTCTTCCCTCCCTCCCTCCATCCCTTTTATCTCATTAGATTATCAGTTTATCCTAAAGGATATAATTTGGGAATAGCCAGGTGGAAGAGATGCATAGGGGAAGGTATGGGAAAGGGTGCAGACATTCCATGCCCTCTCTAGGGATACCATTCTCCCCAAATCTCCACATGTTCACCAGCCTGGAAGCTCTCTGAACCCTGTCCTTTTGGGTTTCCATGGAGGTTTCATTACCTAGACTTGCTTTTAAATCCTTAGCTATTGACGTTTGATCCAACCTCCAGCCCCTCTTCTCTCCCCTCCACTTATATATTTTTTAGTCACAAACCCCCACTTTGTTCAGTGTCCAAGGCCCCCCACAGGATCACAGCTCTGCCAAGAATTCAGACTATTTATCTGGGGTATTGATATCCTGCCTTACCCTTGTCAGTGCCTGAAAGCTTTGCCTGACTGATAGGTGCTGTATCAGGGACCACCTTCTGAACCCTGGCCAGGGCTGGGACATAGCCTCTCACACTCATTCTCTTAGGACCACTTGGGTTGTATGCTCCCACCCCCTGAGCATTCATCACACATGGTTCTTGCTTAAACTTGATTTCTGGCCCTTGACTTGTGAGCAGTTAGAACAATAGTGGCCCCACTATGGCTTGTTATTTGTTATTATTAAGACCTCATTTTACTCTCATTAAAGACCTTCTTGGGAAAGAATTTCATGATGCTAGTTTGTATTCTTTATGGGAATTATTTTATAACTATGTGATAAGATTTTTTTAGGCTTATAATGAGTCGCAGTGGATCTTCAGAACACTGAGAACTAAAGGGAATATCTAAGGTTTGTTTGTTCCTTTATTTGCTTGTTCTAATTAAAGTCAGTCTTTGCACAAATGTTGGAGTAGTTTTAATTGTGTACACTTTGTGCTTTAGTTTATCTACATACAGTCCCTGGCCAGAGGTAATTTGTTTTCTTTTTTAAAAAAGATTTTTTATGGATTTTTAGGGGGGGGGGGGGAGTGGAACATCATCAGTCGCTGCCTCCTGCATGCCCCCGCATCGGGGATTGAGCCTGCCACCACGGCATGTGTCCGGACAGTGAAGTGAACCAGCAACCTTTCGATGCCCAGAAGATGCTCAACCCACTGAGCCACACAGCCAGGGCAGTAATTTATTTTCTCAAGAGAACGTACATGTGGCTGAAGCATCAGAACTGCACACTCTGCCACCCCCTCACTCTGCAGACTTTGTTTTTCTCAAAGGCAAGGGAACTCTCAGCTGGCTCAGACCACGATGCCTGGAACCTAGAATTAGTCCTTGCCCTCTAGTTCTAGGCCCAAAGAAAACTGGGGTAGATCTTAAGTGTCCAGGAGTCTACTGGAAAGCAGGTCTTTCAGCTCCCAGAAGAGAGCTAATCAAAGGCAAAGCCCCACTGCTCTGCCTCCCCAAGCAGAATATACCCTTGATATCACAGAACCAGTCAATACTGAGTTATTGGAACCCCTGGGACTGTATGAACTGGACCCATGACCACATCCGTTGAGATCCTCTACATCATCTCTCACTCAAGGCACACCCAGCTTTTGTTTCTCCAACGGGCCCAAGCAATAGTGTCCAGGATGCTTTTAGTGACTGAAAAACAGCTGAGTGAGCCCTACAGTTTGGGGTTCCTACTGAATTTCTTATGATCAAGGCAAGGTTCTTATCCCTCCCACCCAATCACAGTCCAATCAGGGAGGCCATCTAGGAGAACTGGCATATCCTGGGATGATCACTTACAACCCTTAATAATTCAGGCCTGGCCTCCCTGGCACAAGTGAGACTGTGGGAGAAATTCCTTCTGATTCTAATACTGGATATTTCCTACTTGCTGCTCTTCTAGAGAATTCACATAAGCAGCCCAAAGTCCTCTGAAGGGCTCCTCATGCAACCAGGTCCTGAAGGTTGTGGGGAAGCCATTCTTGGGGCTGCAGGGGTGTTTGCCTGCTGAGTGGGCTCAGCAGAGGCATGTTACTAAGTAAGCAGTGTTTTCAGAACAAGGGGAGACTTGGGTTTTTCTCACTTGGGACTAATTCAGAGGGTCACAATAATAGAGCCTTCTGAATCATGGGCTACGGAGGCAATCACATTGCTTTTGCAGTAGGCAGCTCTGGGTCCTATTTCCTGCTCAACCAGGTACCAACTCTGGGGCCAGGAGCCTTTTTCTTTTTCTCACCCTGACAACTTCATCAATCAATTAAATGGAAGTAATAAAGGCACCTCGAGGAGTTAATGTGAGAATTAAATATGGCCTATGCTATAAAATACCCAAGTAGAATTCAGCACAGGGTAAGTGCTCAATACGCTATAGAACCTATTTACAACAGAGGCGAGTTAAAGCAGGTTACTGGATTCTCTTTATCATCTTCTCTGGATGTGAAAGATTCCAAGGGAGCCAACATAACCAGGGGCACGGTCTAGTTAGTTCCAGGAAAATTCATAACGAAACTTATTTTTCTTATAAGCTTCGGCAGAGCTAAGAGGAATAATTGTCCCAAAGTTTGGACAAAAACAAAAGCCTGAATTCAGGTTCCATCTGTCTTGCAGATAAGTCAAGTATTCTTACCACACACACCCCTATCACATATGTGCACACGGGTGCATGGAACATACCCACGTGCCCATGTATGCAAACATACAAGCACACACATATATTCACATGCAAAGTTCCCCTTTAAGCCAAGCTACTGTCTCAGATCTCCATGCCACTGTCTTCAGCTCCCGAGCTGTGCCAAAGCAGGAGAAACTGATGGGTCAAGCTGGCTGAATTCTAACTCACCAAAGTCACTCGGATGACCCGCTGCATTCCTTTACCAGACATTTTAGGCATTTTTCATGGGGTTGGGAAATCATGTTTCACCAGGAATAAATCGAATCCAACCCCAAAGGACTAGAGCTCGATTTCAAACTCAGAACTGAGGAGGTCAGAGTGGGCTGTACCACGGAAAATCACTAACTCCCTTCCCTCGGCAAAGCAAGACTTATTCTGGAAGAAACAGAGGAGGCTGAGAGTCAGGCACAGCAGTTTCTAATATTTTTCCTCTGGACTTTTCTTAATTAGTGTTGACTAGCTTAACGAAGCAATTAAGGGGCTTATTTGCTTTTTTAAATCACATGTGAAATTTAAGAAACCTTGAAATAGGAGAAATATTTGTCCCCAAGATCTTACCCCACAAGGGAGATCGGTTTGAATATTCTCCAACCACTAGAAAGTGAGAACAGCGGGTCTGCTCTCCGAATGGGGCCCAAGCAAAACAGAGACCGCAGTAGCCAGCTCTGCAGAGAGCTGCCCTGGAGGGAACGGCTGCTGCTTCCACTCTTCCCACGACTTCCACTGAAAACAACAATAATTAGTTTTTAATAATAATTAACTTGAACAATAATGTGAATAATGATATCTATCATTTTTGGCTTACGTATGTGTTTGCAATTCCGTTGCACACTTTTCATGTATTATTTTAATCTCAATCTACCCCCTCCCATTCTTTACAAGAGGGAGAAAAAGGGATTCAGAGAGTTAATTGGCCTGCCCAGGTTCCCACCCCTGGCAGAGCCTGAATTTAACCATTTCGGGCACATTTATCACCAACTCTTGGGATAATTCTTAACCATGAGAATTGTGGCCCAAGTACACTGAAGATTATTAAATATTTATACCTGTACATGGTATTTACACTTATATTTATATAAAGAGCACTTGTAGATGAAATTTTCTTTTTAAATTTTGATAATTTTATAATCAAATTATCCATGTCATAACCTAACATACTATATACTATGTATATAATATGTTAATCAGTTCATCGTAGCATTTCATATTTTAAATTACTTTTAAAAATAAAATTGTATACAGTTATATACAATTTATATAAGCAGATTAAAAACCAATATCTATTAATATAGTAAAACATGATACATGATCTATGACATATACATGATACAGATTTGTAATATGTAAGTCATAATATAATGTATGATATAGAGAATATAATAGATAATACATGATATATGCGATATATTTTATTATTATTATTATTTTTTAAATATATTTTATTGATTTTTTACAGAGAGGAAGGGAGAGAGATAGAGAGTTAGAAACATCGATGAGAGAGAAGCATCGATCAGCTGCCTCCTGCACATCACCTACTGGGGATGTGCCCGCAACCCAGGTACATGCCCTTGACCGGAATCGAACCTGGGACCCTTCAGTCCGCAGGCCGACGCTCTATCCACTGAGCCAAACCGGTTTTGGTTATTTATTATTTTTAAATATATTTTTATTGATTTCAGAGAGGAAGGGAGAGGGAGAAAGAGAAACATCAATGATGAGAGAGAATCTTGATTGGCTGCCTCCTGCATGCCCCTTACTGGGGATCTGGCGGGCAACCTTGGCATGTGCCCCTGACCAGAATCAAACCCAAGACCCTTCAGTCTGCAGGCCAATGCTCTATCCACTGAGACCAAACCAGCTAGGGCAATATGTGCCATATATAGATATAGATATAGATATAGATATAGATATAGATATAGATATAGATATAGATATAGATATAGATATAGATATAGATAGATATCCTATCTAATAAAAGAGAAAAATGGTAATTGCTGTACGACGATACCCTTTTCATTGGCTAATCAGGGCTATATGCAAATTAACTGACAACTAAGATTGGCAGTTAACAGCCAACAAGATGGCGGTTAATTTGCATATGTAGGCACAATGCAGGGAGGCGAAAGGGAAAGCAGGAAGAAGCCCCCTGCCACTGACAGTGATCGGAAACCCAGGGGGGAGCTAAGAGCTGGGGGGGCAGGGCAAAGGCGGCCCTGGGGCCGCCTTTGCCCTGCCCTCCAGCCATGATCAGAGAATCAGGTGCCTTTTTCGCCCTGGCCAGTGATAGCAGGAAGTAGGGGTGGAGCCAGTGATGGGAGCTGGGCACGGTCGAAGCTGGCAGTCCCAGGAGCTAGGGTTCCCTTGCCTGGGCCTAAAGCGAAGCCCACGATCGCGGGGCCGCTGCAGCTGAGGGTCCCCGCTGCCCGAGCAGGACGCCTAGGCCAGAGGCATTAGGCCTGGGCAGGGGCGGAGCCTGCAACCACGGGGAGCTGGGGGTCCCCTGCCCAGGTCTGACACCTCTGCTGGAGGCCTCAGGCCTGGTCAAGGGGCCGATCCGGTGATTGGTGATCGGAGGGTGATGAGGGTCAACTCCTCTGGCCAAGGCATCAGGCCTGGGTGGGGGGCGGAGCCGGGGATTGGGGGGATATGATGGTCCCCCTGCCCAGGCCTGAAGCCTGGGTCAGAGGCATCAGGCTTGGGCCGGGGGTGGAGCAAGCGATCAGAGGGAGATGGGGGTCCCCTGCCCAGGCATGATTCCTGGGCCAGAGGCCTCAGGCCTGGGCGGGGGCCAGAGCCAGTGATCAGGGGGAGATGGAAGTCCCCTGTCCAAGCCTGACACCTCTGTCAGAGGCGTCAGGCCTGGGCAAGGGGCCGATCCTGCGATTGGAGGGTGATGGGGGTCAACGCCTGAGGGCTCCCATTATGTGAGAGGGGGCAGGCTGGGCTGAGGGACACTCCCCCCCCCCCACACACACACCCAGTGCACGAATTTCGTGCACCAGGCCCCTAGTATGTTCTATAATAGAGAACACATAATGTGTGGAGATTATATCTTTACTAATTATATATAATTGTTTATAAAATGATCATATAATTGGATAAATAGTGGGTTAGTAATTAAATTAGTTATTTTAATAAGTATATACTTATAGAGTAATTTTCTAAATTATCTAATAAAATAATAAACATATTAGATTACTAAATAATGAGATTAAGAAATTCTGGCTGATTCCAAATCATAAGGTCTTCGTACTCTACTTAGATGAGTAAGTGGAGAAGAGAAAGTGATGAAACAAAGGAAGAAAAGGGAAACTGTACCTTAATTCTTGCTCAGTCCTTGTAGTAAAGGACAGCGTGGTATTTGTCTAGTTTCACTGTTACAGTAGAGAAGATGAAGGGAGCCACCCTGGGGCCAGTCCAACCATTCCCTCAAGCTCGTGCGCATTCAGCATGCTGCTCCTCAGGGTACCGGGGAGGGGCACTGACCTGGGGTGGTGTCTCCTGGCCCAGCTCCTGGTGCTGGCACGGGCAGGCTGGTGGCCAAGTCCCTCCCAGTGTGACATCCTTGTGACCAGTGTCACTCCCTTGGAGTCAGTCTATTTTTCTCACCTCTGGGATTGCAGCCTAAATACTTGGCACTGGAAGGACTTGCGGCTCCAAGACAGATTGGGAGGACGTTCCAGATGGGCACTGAATCCACAGTGCCAACAGGGAGAGAAAAACATGTGCGCCCAGGGAGATTTCTGAACTATTTACCGAACAGGGGGAATTGTTTATTTTCTAAATATCTCCCAAAGAGTCCATTTATGAGCTCCATTTACCACTTCAAACAGGCGAGTTGGCAGAGATATGGCACTGAAGATAAGATGATGACTAATTAATGGTCTTGCAACAGGTTTCAACACCCAGATCTACAACTACTTATATTTTTCTCTTAACCGCCAACATCTTCAAACAGAAACATGCTTTTAAGTATTTTTGTTAATACAGCTAATAGTTTTATCTTGTTCCTGGCACTATTTCCCCTTCTGGATAGGGTTATAAATAGGGTATTCCACTTGGCAAGGATCTTGTCCATGGCATTAGAGAGACGGTTCTATACTTACTGTAGCAAAACAGCACATAGTTGGCATATTTCCCCCCAAAACTCTCCTAACATTGACACTGCCATGTGCATACTTTTCACTTGACTTCACTCTGAAAATTGCCTGTTTCTCTGATACATACCAGAGACTTGGCTGCTTGGACTTTTTTTTTTGGCGGGGTGGGGGGGGGGGGGGGGAGTTGTGGAGAGCAGAACATGAACGAGCATTCTTCCCAGTTCTGATCTTTGCAGTTAAAACTTGCAAAGAGTACAGCCATTTGTAAGAATGATTTAAGGTGCTTCCTTTAAGTTCAATGTTAAGATCTTAGGATTCTCTGACAAGAGGAACAATCCCAGCCATAACTAACATGTGGCTATTGATAATCACATTGTTTTCCTTAAAGTTGTGAGAGGCAACTGTCTGAGTTCGTGTAAATATATAGGAAAAGACACTGATGCCAGATCTTGGCCTTTTTTGTTTTTGTTTTTGGTAAGAAAATTCCAACAGGAGGTTTAAAGACACACATAATAACATTATAATTGAGAATTCGAGCTAAATCCCTTTCAAGTGTTCTGCTGCCAATATTTTAAAGAAATGTCAGACAACTTGGATGAGGTTAAGATGCTAGAAAACAATATCTCTGGGAGTTCAAGATTTTTCATTGTTGTGAGACAAAGGAGGCAGAGGAGCATAAATCTCGAGAGCTCCATCTCCACGACACTCCAGTGGCCCTCAGCAGCTGATCTTCCCTTTCCCTCCAGGTCTAAAAAAGCCCGAAACAAAGCCCCCCCAAATTTTGGGCAGCAGCCACAGAGGCTGTTGATGACTAGCAAAGAATGTCTCCCAATGAGGCTTTCGGGGAGGCAGAAAACAGACAGCCCTCAACTGGAGAACTGGGTAAACACCCTCCATTGGCATCAGGGGTGTTTAGCCAAAGCCCCATTTGAATGACTGTCAAGGAAAAACTAACTGATTTCCCAATCCTTTCTGAAACTCTGCACATTTTGCTCATCTCCTTGGGTAGTAGAAGAGAGGGCAGGTCATGAGTGAACATTGGCCCATAACACTATGCATGAAGGGTGATTTGGTGCCCAATGATCCTCAACATGTCCACATGCAAGGATTCACCACCACAAACATATTCAAAGTTTATTTGAGAAGGCAGCCAAATGAGTCCCACTGAGGGTAAAGTACAGTCATGTTAGTGGATGAGTGTGTGTGTTGGTGTTGCTGCTTGTGTTTTGTTCTTGTTTGCAAAGGATTGTTGGAAAACCATTTACCAAGTTCAGCACCAATTTTTACTTGTGGTTTGGATATTTTGATCTAAGATCTTTTGGGGATCAACTCTTCACAGACTGGGGGAGCCAGATTTTCTATTTTTGTTTTAATAATCCTTTTAGCCATAGAATTAAGGAGTGGACACTGGCTAGTTTTACAGAATACCTTATCCATAATTAAAGCATCTAATGAAGCTGAAACAAGAATATTATTTCTTATGGGTTTAAAAGCATGCAGATAATGTGTCTGATAAATCATGTAGGGGTTTTTAAATTATTAGTGCTTTAGAGATAAAGAAAGATTTAGGAAAATACCGTCCCCCCACCCCACCCCTGAAGCCCTCACACACATACCAATACAATACACTTCTAAAGGCCTACTTGGTTGTTGATGTTGTGTTTAAATGTCTAAATAAATTTCATTTTCAGTTTCTTAGTCACACCAACCACTTTCAAATGTTCCATAGCCACATGTGGCCAGTGGCTACTGTATGGGACAAGGCTGATTCTGAAATATTTCCAACATCTCAGATAGTTCTACTGGGCAGAGCTGCCTTAGAAGCTGGTTCAAAGCTTGCTTGTCAGCCTCCTCCTCATGGTAAACGCCCCCTCCACCCCCCCCCCCCCCGCTTTAGCCATCCTCCAATAATTCCAATCTGCATTGTCTTCTGCAAATGCCCTGGCCTGTGGGACTGTGTCTGCTCTTTCCAAAGCTTGGAGTGCTTGTTTGGAATCCAAGGCCTGGAGGAAGGAATTTTACTTTCTGAATAAGCCCTTTCTGATCTTTCCAATAAGGGCTCTGCCTCTGCTGAAGGCCCAGACCACACACTGGACCTTGCCGAGGCTCACTGCAGTTTGCTTCATGCTGCAGTCTCCCCAGGACCTGGGAGCCCCACTGCCAGGAGGGCAGGGCAAGTGCATGGGTTCTTGTTTCATATTTCATGACCTCTGGTTTTTGTTGTTTGTTTTATTAGATTTTTTAAAATATATTTTGTTATTGATTTCAGAGAGGAAAGGAGAGGGAGAGAGATATAGATAGAAACATCAATGAGAGAAAATCATTGATCTATGGCCTCATGCAAGCCCCACACTGTGGATCGAGCCTACAACCCAGGCATGTGCCCTGACTGGGAATCCAACCATGACTTTCTGGTTCATAGGTCATCTCTGCACCACTGAGCCACCATGCCAGCCGGGCTTGATTTTAATTTAAGATTGGAAATCAGGTAAGGGGATATAAAAGAATGAAGAGAGGGAAAGGTACATGTGGTGACAAAGTCTGATGAAGAAGGGAAGAAGTTATGGTTGTTAACGGTGTGGAAATATGGTTCTGTTTACAATAGAAGGGAAGAAGAGTGGTTGCTGCACTAAATACACCAGAGAAGAGTCCTATAACTAAAGTCCAATTTTGCCATTTGGCTTTATGGATCAGAGTGAGTTAATGATCCTCTCTAAACTTCAGTGGTTTTCATTAAAGACTAGGAATAGTAACACAGCACAGCAGGTCGTGAATATCACTTGTGAGATACTATATGTAAACGTGCCTCTTAAAAGATGAGAGAGGAGCCTCATACAAATGTGAGGGGTTATGCTTACTGAGAGCTTCCAGAAAAGAAGGGTGTGGAATAGGGAGAAACATATGTTTCCCTGGCCCCTCACAAACCCGCTTTATTCTGACAAAGCCCAGCCGACTGATAAAGTTCCAGTAGGCTCTCTGTGAGTTATCCACAGGGTTCTTTTTATCTCACAGAAATATTTATGTATCTATAAGTATCTATAATATTTTTTTTTATTCCACCCTCGTTGGGATGCAGTTATGGCTATTGAATGTTTACTTTTCAGACATTCCTTCTCCCTTTGAAGAAATCCAAGGAAGAAAGAGAAAAATGCTGACAAGTTTTCAAAGCCATGATTTACAGGAACGATTTCTGAAAAGCAAGTGGACAACATCCGAATTCATCATCAAATAATATTTCTAAAGCACCCTCTAGTGCCTGGCCACACGCCCGATGACTCAGTGCCTGGAGAGGCTGCAAAGTTTTTAAAGGAAAATGGAACCTCTTGTTGGCTCCTGAGAAGAAAGTCTCTTTACTCAGGGTTCCTTACGACTATCTCTAAATAGGTATCAAGAATGGATCGCTTTAGAAAAATGCAATACAATTAGAAACCTCAATACTATTAAATGCAATTCAAATTCCAGTTTGAAATACATGTTAAAACTGAAAAGGCCACGTCAAAAATTATACCAGGAATTAGATGAATTTGAAATCTAAGTAAATCGCAGGGCAGGAAAATCTACTCGGTAAGTGAGAAAGTTTTGAGCCTGACGAAAGGTAAGTTTTTTAAGAGTAGATGGGGCCACCTAGCAGGGATGCTAGGCACATCTGACATCTGATTATGCTGTGACTGGTCCTAGCCTATGGTCCTTATCCAGACAATTCTCAAGTGGTCTAGTGAAAAGAATGCAGTCTGTAGATTCAGAAGGCTCGTGGTCTAGGCTCAGCCCCACCACGTATTTGGCTGTGTGACTTGGAACGCATTGCATAAGATTTATGGACCTTAGTTTCTTCACATGTAAAATAGAGATAGCTCTGCCAACTTCATGGAATTGTTTAGACTTTAGAAGATTAAATAAGATACAATGGACTAGTTCCTTGAACATAGTATTTGCCTCCAAAATACCATCATTTTTCCAGTTGTCTGATTGATTTGGCAATCAGTGATTTTATAATACGCATTCAATATAATTCTTGTCCATATCTCCTCAAAGGAAATTTCACTTTCTCTTCATCTTATCATTCCCACATCTTGGAAAATGAGATCGTGTTTTTACATCATGGTGTTGAAAAATAGCAGAGTCAATTCCTGCATAGGTTAGTTGACTTTAAATACACATATCCAGTTATTGATTTTTATTGCTCATTCATTCACTTGTTCATTCATTCACATAATCCCAAACTCTTAAATCTAGAATGGTCCCTTTACTAACTAGAAACTTATTAATAAGATGAAACGGATGTTTTTATTATACACGGCAGATCTCTACAGCAGATGAAAAAAAGAATACTGAATCATTTTAAGCAGTCACTTTGAAAATGACTTTTGAACATAGAAGAACTGGGCTTGTTCAAGCAAATTATATTTCAAAGTTTTACTTGCAAGGTTATTTATTACTGCGTGGAATCTCACTCCTGTGGCTAGGGTCAAAGAAAATGGGGACACAGGTGCCTGCCTATTTGCACAGACATTAAAGAGTGTTGTAAAATGAGCTGAGGCCTTTTAAGTTACTGTCTTTTCCTTTATAATAATAATCTCTTCAATTTTACAAGGTCTATATTATTTTTAGGTAAGAAAACACTGTAGAGTTCATGTTTTATTGTTCCTTGCAGTTACATAAATTATATTTGGCCAAAACAAATGTAATTCCTACTGTGTGAACTGGGAATCCAAAATGTTGATTTTCCTCAAGTTATAAACAATGTGAAGATATGTTATACTGGGTCACAATTTTCCAGAGCAGAGAAAAATATATAACTCAGTTTTAATAACAAAACTGCATATATCATTAAAGTTTCCTGCTCCACACAGAATGTATTATATTACTCTGCCCAGCAAGAAACATCCTTTGTGTAGACCACAATAGGATTCTAAAGTCCTATTTGATTGAATGGAAAACGTCTTAGCCATTTTTTTTTAATGTAATGCTTAAATGCTCATGGAAATTCTTCTTTGTCTTTGCTAGTGAATATTAAATTTCTTCTCACTAAATTTGAATGCCATGAATTTTGTAAACAACAAGGTCTGGGGACAAACATCACGATCTTTTTCCCACTATTAAGGAATCTTCATATTTTTAGCATCATAGAAGCAGATGTCTGCTCCTTTGTAACACCAATGAACCTTATTTATCCATGTATTATATCAACTTCAAGTTGCATTATAGCAATTTACATATAAGCGCATCTATTTAAGTAGGCTTGTAAGTTAGCAAAACAGAGCCCAGATCACCTTATCTTTGTGTTCTCAGACCCTGGTCCAATGCTTAGCATCAAGTTGGAGCTCTAAAAATGTTAAGTGAAGAAAAAAATGCTATAAATATCACCACCAAATCATAAATTTGGTTTATACATAACCTGTCCTGCTCGTAATTTAAAATTCAGGAGATTTAAAAATGTAACTACTTTTTACAACATTGAAGGAAAGATTATTATCTTCATTTTAAAATAACATAGATGGTATTAGCTAGACTAGCTTCCTTATTTCACAAGTGAAGATGTGGGGGCCTGAAAAAAGAAAGTGTCTTTGCTTTTGCTAATGTCACAAAACTGGAGGCAAAACTGATCCTAATTATGTTCCTCATGTTGTTTGTCTGATACAAATGTCATATATGTTAATTAACAACATTTTGACAAATTCAAAAGTACAAAAAGGAGCCAACAAACTCATGAAAAGAGACACATTAAAAGCTAGAGAAATGCAAATTAAAAACCACTAGGAGATACCGCCTCACATTCATTAGGATGGCTAACATAAAACAGATACACAGAATAAAGCAAGTGTTGGTAAAGATGTGGAGTAATTGGAACGCCTGTTCATTGTGGGCAGAGTTGTAAAATGACAACTACTATGAAAAACAGTACGGTGGTTCCTCAAATATTTTAAAATTATATTTTAATAAAACTTTCAGTACTCTGGGGTGAGGAGGGCAGGGGTGGGCTAGAAGGGGTCAATGGTGGGAAAAGGGGGTTATATGTAACTAGGGGCCCGGTGCACGAAATTCGTGCACTGGGTGTGTGTGTGGGGGGGAGTGTCCCTCAGCCCAGCCTGCCCCCTCTCACATACTGGGAGCCCTCAGGCGTTGACCCCCATCACCCTCCAATCGCAGGATCGGCCCCTTGCCCAGGCCTGATGCCTCGGCCAGAGGCATAGACCCCCATCACCCTCCGATCGCCTGATCAGCCCCTTGCCCAGGCCTGACGCCTCTGACAGAGGTGTCAGGCTTGGACAGGGGACCCCCATCTCCCCCTGATCAATGGCTCTGGCCCCCGCCCAGGCCTGAGGCCTCTGGCCCAGGAATCATGCCTGGGCAGGGGACCCCCATCTCCCTCTGATCGCTTGCTCCACCCCCCGCCCAAGCCTGACGCCTCTGACCCAGGCTTCAGGCCTGGGCAAGGGGACCATCATATCCCCCCAATCCCCGGCTCCGCCCCCCACCCAGGCCTGATGCCTCGGCCAGAGGAGTTGACCCTCATCACCCTCCGATCACCAATCACTGGATCGGCCCCTTGACCAGGCCTGAGGCCTCTGGCCTAGGTGTCCGGCCCGGGCAGCGGGGACCCGCAGCTGCAGCGGCCCCGCGATCGTGGGCTCCGCTTTAGGCCCAGGCAAGGGACCCCTAGCTCCCGGGACTGCCAGCTTCGACCGTGCCCAGCTCCCATCGCTGGCTCCACCCCTACTTCCTGCTATCACTGGCCAGGGCGGCAAAGGTGCCTGATTCTCCGATCATGGCTGGGGGGCAGGGCAAAGGCGGCCCCAGGGCCGCCTTTGCCCTGCCCCCCAGCTCTTAGCTCCCCCCTGGGTTTCCGATCACTGTCAGTGGCAGGGGGCTTCTTCCTGCTTTCCCTTTCGCCTCCCTGCATTGTGCCTACATATGCAAATTAACCGCCATCTTGTTGGCAGTTAACTGCCAATCTTAGTTGGCAGTTAACTGTCAATCATAGTTGGCAGTTAACTGCCAATCATAGTTGGCAGTTAATTTGCATATAGCCCTGATTAGCCAATGAAAAGGGTATCGTCGTACGCCAATTACCATTTTTCTCTTTTATTAGATAGGATACTTTCAACAAAATGACATTTAAAAATCTTTCAGTACTATTTCTTGAAAAATCCTGCTAGAGTTTTGCACAAGGCTAGACAAATTATTACAAACTTGTATAAAGAAGTATACAATATTTTTTGGTATAAAGTCTACTCATGAAGTTTGGAATAACTGTTGTAACATCAATGGCAATCATAATCTATACTAATAAAGAGCTAATATGCTAATGGTTGATATGCCGTAATGGGTAACGACCAGGTCATTAACATATTAGCTGGGGCATTGCTCAGAGGATGGAGCGGAAGCAGGGAGGCGCCCGGAGGAGGCAGGACCATCCTGTGCTGAGGAGGGCAGGAGTGAGAGTGCATAGCACCCCCCTCACCAGTCCTTCGCCACCTCCCCCGCCCCCCCCCCGCCCCCCCGCTCTCACTCTGAGTGCCCCGCGGCCCACCTGCCAGAGGAAGGAGCACAGTGCAGCAGGCAGGAGGCTTCCACACTCTCCTCAGGAACCAGGATGGGGTGGAGCCACCGCATTGCTCCAGAGACGGGAAGAAGCGGGAAGGCACCCAGAGAAGGTGGGACCAGCCCTATGTGACTCAAGGGACTGAGGGCAGGGCTTGAAGTGGCCAGAGAAGGCCAGACGGTTTGGGGGCTGGGCCAGATGTGCTGGAGCTCTGCGTGGACAGGTTTGAGTGTCAAGGCAGGGCGGCCCTGCGTGATTTCAAGTTGCGCGCTGGGCTCCTAGTGATAAATAGAACTGTATCTGCCAGGTCTTGCATTTACTGCCAGGCCATATTAGTTGAATCCATACAGCAGCCTTATGGGACATGTGCTCTTATGATGGTCATTTTACAGAGAACCCAACCAGGGCCGGGAACATTTACATAACCGGCCATGACCACTCCGCGGTGTTGATGAAGCCGCGCTCTGACCACACTCCGTGTGTCTATGTTGCCGCTAAAGGTCACTAAGCTGTTTCAAAGTCTTTCTAAGATTAACGTTCCCTTCAGAGGACTTTGCTAGAGGTGCCTTTATGCTTCTAAGATATTTTTAACTTTTGTTCTCAACATTTTGGGTTCTGCAGTCTTCTGCTGGTTTTGGATGGCTTTAACATTTTTTCATTACATTTTCTTATTTCTAGTGTCTAAACACTTTATTAAACTCTTACTAATACCAAGAGGCACCTTCGAATTTTCTTCACTTTTCTGGTTGTGAAATTATGTCTTATTGCAAATAACAATAATCTATTTATAATTCTGTTACATTTCTTGTAGTAATAGCTATGAGTTCTATAACCATCTATACTAATAAAAGAGGAATATGCAAATTGTCCGGGATGCCAACACAGTAACAGTAATGACCTGCAGGTTGCCTGGGGCGACAAGGCCAGCAGGGGGGTTAGTGAGGGATGACCAAACGACTGAACAGCAGGCTGTGTGGGGTGACCAGGCTGGCGGGGGGGCAGTTGGGGGTGACTAGGCCAGTGTGTGTGTGTGGGGGGAAGTTAGGGGCAACCAAGTTGGCAGGCAGAGGCAGTAAGGGGTGACCAGGCTGGCGGGGGGGCAGTTGGGGGTGATCAGGCCAGCAGGCAAAGGTGGTTAGGGGTGATCAGGCTGGCGGGGGGGCAGTTAGGGGCAATCAGCAGGCAAGCAGGTGAGCACTTAGGAGCCAGCGGACCTGGATTGTGAGAGGGATCGGGCCTAAACCGGCAGTTGGACATCCCCTGAGGGGTCCCGGATTGGAGAGGGTGCAGGCTGGGCTGAGGCCCCCCCGACCATGCATGAATTTCGTGCACTGAGCCTCTAGTTAGAATAATAAAGGCACAGAGCATGTATGGGCGTTTTATTCCAAAATATAACAGGTAACCAATGGGATATCACTGTTAGGTTAGATCAACGGTTCTCAACCTGTGGGTCGCGACCCCTTTGGGGGTGGAACGACCCTTTCACAGGGGTCACCTAAATACATTCTGCATATCAGATATTTACATTATGATTCATAACAGTAGCAAAATTACAGTTATGAAGTAGCAATGAAAATAATTTTATGGTTGGGGGTCACCACAACATGAGAAACTGTATTAAAGGGTTGCGGCATTAGGAAGGTTGAGAACCATTGGGTTAGATTATTAATCATGTTTTATGTGTTTATAATATTTTCTTCAATTAAAAATAAAGTTAATTTTATTCAAAATCTTTTGACATTTATTGAGATGATAATATATGAATCCCTCCCACCTTCTATTTGTCTTATGTAAAAAAAAATGACAACTACATTTTCTTGACAATTATTATATTCTAATCACCGTTTAAAACAATTTACATTCAATTGCTTATTTAATCTTCTCAAAAAGCCTATGAAATAGGCACTGGATTTTTTTTTAAACTTTTTTTCTATTCACAGGTGAGGAAACTGAGCACAGAGTACTTAGCCATTTGCACAAGGTCATATAACTAGTTAGTGGCAAAGCTGAGATTCAAGTCCAGCCTGATCTGCCTCTAAAGCTAATGATCTTAAACACTCAGAGACCTGAGGGCATCAATAGAGAAGGCTTGAGCAACTCTTCAGAATTAGAATCTGTAACAGGAAGACAGAGAGAGAAGGCTATTCTATACATACATACAAGAACTGGATCGTTCTAAAAAGAAAAATATTTTAGAAATCACCTCTGAAATATGCTTTTATATGTCCAGGATGAGCTCAGGTGCTCACCCACCCACTTTCCTGTCTTTTCATAATGGGAAGTAAATAAGACAGAGAAAGAAAGAGCTCGATTGTTCTCTCTGCTGACCAGAATTGGGGAGTTCTGAGATTCTGAAACTCAGGAAGTCTGAATGGCTATGAGGAATCAGAAAGAAGGGAGGGTGTAGGTGAAACATCTCAGCAGGGAAACTGGGCTCACGGATACCAGCCATTGGTGCCTGTACAAAGACCAGACAGAAAGACATTCCATCAGACAGTAGGTGTGGTTGTGTGACTGAGGAACTGAAATGTTCAAATACGAATTTTCAGAGCCCTAGCTGGTGTTGCTCAATGGATAGATCATAGGCCTGTGGACGGAAGGGTCCCAGGTTTGATTCCGGTCAGGGGCACATGCCTGGGTTGGGGTTGTGGGCTCGATCCCCAGTAGGGGGCATGCAGGAGGCAGCCAATCAATGATTCTCTCTCATCATTGATGTTTCTATCCCTCTATTTCCCCCCCTTTCTCTCTGAAATCAATAAAAATATATTAAAAAAACAAATTTTCAGAGATTTTTTTCAATAAATATAATAAAATTTTTTTTTGTAGATTTTTTTACTACCATGAAGCAATTGCATAGATTAAATCAGGCTATCATAAAATAATCTACTGCTGCTTCTTCAATATGAATGCGTGAATCATCATACCTATAAATAAATATGAATCTCTTTTACACATTATTTTCTTTTTTACATCTACTCTTAGTAATATGTATAACATCTATGGTGATTGTGTCATATAAGATAATATTGAGGTAGGTACTGACAGATGATTCATCTTGTAAACAGACAACACAAACTTTTGATATTGATAAATACGGCACAGTAATATAAATATATTTCCTCTTCCTTTTGATTTTCTTCATAACATTTTTCCCTCGCTTACTTTACTGTAAGAATACAGCATACAATACATATACAGAATATGTGTTAACAGTTTATGTTATTAGTAAGGCTTCTGCCAACTGAAGGTTATTAGTAGTTAAGTTTGAGGGGAGTCAAAAATTATACACAGATTTTCAACTGCATAGAGGGCTGGGCTCCTAAGCCTGCATTGTTCCAGGGTTCACTGTATATATATATATATATATATATATATATATATATATATATATATATATATTCTCCCACTGTCTCCTCCATAACCAGGCCACAGTTTCTCCCCCAACAATGTCCAAACTACCCCTTCTTTTCAAAATAAAAAGAAATTGACTAAGTCTAGAAGCACTTTGTTTATCCTGTTTAGTCATCAGCATTAAAAAATCATATCTAGCCATGATCTTGGCCGTTCCTTGTTCCACACTTTTTCTCCAAACAGATCGAAATTCAAATCATATTCTGAGCATGGTGTTTAAGACAAGAGAAAATGTTTAGAAGTGTTTTTGTCCTACGTGGTTCACATTTTTTAAAGTTTTGGCATTGAGAGTCACGGGCTTTAGTTATTTGGAATATTATCTATAATAAATAGCCCATTCCCTGGTGATGGTAAATAAATGAGGCATCACTCCATTGCACTTACACTGATTTATGCACCACGATGTGGAGAGTGTCCCATCTGACAATGCAAAGAGTGAACACGGTCAGTTTGTTTTGTTGCTATGTGTACTGTTGGGTCCCAGGATACCTTGCGCTGGAAGGAAGCCCTGCAGAGTGACAGGGTTACATAATTCTACCTTCTCCGTAAACTGTCTTGGGCCTCAGCGTCCCCAGCTCAGATGTCTGTCTATCAGTCGACATGTGGGTCCTGCATTGCTCATTCTGGTTTGACCCTCAGCCAAGAACTTTTACAGAAGCCTGAGCCCTGACTTCCTTCCTAAGCAACTACCACTGTGAGAGCAGTAACCAATTCCTGCGCCTGATGACAGGAAATGGGGTGCTCGCCCTTTTCAAAGGAAAGGCAATGAGAAACCGTTCCCCTGCAGGTGGGGTTTTCTGGCTCACGGAAGGGTTAGGAATGAAATTAGCCATTGAAAATTTCATTCAGATCCATCCAGACGTGGCAGAGTACAGCGGACGCAGGCCTTTCCACGTTAGGTGATCAAGTCCAATTTCTCTCCACGTCTGTGCTCCAAAGCAGACAGCTGCGAAACCCTTCGCAACTGTTTTCCAAGTACCCAGTTGCTTCCAGAGTCTACAGAGATAGAACACCCCAGAATGAGGTCTGAACCCTGACCCCACGGGCTTGCGATCTAGTCTGGAAGGCCAGAGTCACCCACACAAACTGCTCGGGAAGTAGGCTGTGCACCACAGAGCAGCCGGCCATGTGGGTCAGACAATAGGGAGTTCAGAGCCAACAACTGCTCAGAGTGTGGTGCAGCCAACTGCAGGAGAAATGGGAATGTGACAAAACGGTCTAAGTAAGATGCCTGATTTGGACATTTCAACCCCTACTGTTTCCTTTCTTCCAACTTCGGTTTTCCTGTAACAGGTCAAAACCACTTTGTAGCGGTAATCGCTTTAAAACGAGTTTTAAACTAATATGCCCCCACGTAAACACAACGTTCTCATTTTGGATGGGCCTACCATCCATCCATCGCCCTGACACACTCCAGCAAAACGATGCACAATCCATCACAGAGCTTTCTGCCCGCTGTTCCCCTGTTCAAATGCATCACGGGCTCCCTAAGGACAACATGGACAACATCAATCGGCCTCTGCTTGGAGTCGCATTGTCTTCCCAGCAGGGCCTCCTCACCCACCAGACATGAGCGACACTATATGGGCTTATTTTTTAGGACATCTTTAGTAATGTCCCCCATTCCCTACCGTTACAAACCTACCATCTGTGACCTCAGGTGACCATGCTATTTTATAGATGGACAGTATAACTGGTTTGATTGTTTCCCGTGTGTAGGTGTTATTTGTCTAGCTGGATAACATTTTCTCTTGTATAGGCGTGTGCAGTATAATTGGAAAAGTTTTTACTTTTCCATAACATGTAACACATAGATGTTTAATAAATCCCTCGTTGATAAGTTTTAATACCTGAGGAACTAGAGCAAGGTGACCAGCATATGGTAACTGGTGCATGCAGGGCCAGGACTAGGATGAGGTTAGTGGGGTGCTTGGGGGGCAAGATTTAAGGTGGTGCTCACACTTAGTTGTACACCTCCACCTTGCACTTGTACAACCGAGAGGAGTGCCTCCTTAAACTCTACGTCCTAGATTCTTCCCTTGCCTCACCCTGGAAGCTGCCTTGATTAGATAATAGTAGGAAGTGTTTTTGCAAAATTTGACTTTATAAGTTAAAAGTAGATGGTGGCATTGTTACCCTCATAGCTGTTCATAAACAAGACCCATATGTGTGCATGCAGAGAAGGGGCTAATGCCACCAGACTGGCTTCCCTACCACGGTGGCAAACACATTAGGGTTTGAGAGGTATGGCTTTGGTGAAAAGAGATTGACTCTCAGTGAGATCTACCCAGCATCAAGGCCTAACTTCACCTTCATCACCTTAGTAGACTTAACCACCAAATAGTATTTGGCAAAACTGTATAATGGTAATAATGAGAAGAAAGAGGAGAAGAAAAAAGGAAGAAAAGGAAGAGAAGGAGGAGGGAAGGAGAAAAAAGTAAGTTTTTTTATGGAGACTCATTGGAATGATATGAGTGACATACAAAACCCTAAATAAAACTTAGTGATTGTTTGTGTTTATTACCCTGGCTTGCTGTGTGTGTGTGTGTGTGTGTGTGTGTGTGTGTTCATACAATTGCTCAGATATAGCATTCTTCGCACATTATCTCTAAATGTGCATGCATAATCCTAATATACATTAAAATTCCTGCACATGCATTGCCTGCCTAATAATGGAGTGAGAGGTTGGTTAAACAGAAATTTATCCTGAGTGCTTCCCGCCACTATGGAAAGGAGTTATTGAATGGGGCCACCTAAAAAGTATCTTTGGGTTCAAGGTTCTATGTCATAGAGACTATTTGTTTTGTTCAACTGCTAATTGGGAGACTTGGAGGTTAGTAGTTTCTTTGTGCGATTAACAAAAAGTAAGAACTCAGTAGGAACAACAGATGTGGGGACAAAATGACAGGTTCAAGTTTGAATTGCTAGTGGCACCCACAGGGGACTGTTGATTCCTCTAGAACAGCGGTTCTCAACCTGTGGGCCGCGACCCCTTTGGCAGTCAAACGACCCTTTCACAGGGGTCGCCTAAGACCATCCTGCATATCAGATATTTACATTACGATTCATAACAGTAGCAACATTACAGTTATGAAGTAGCAACAAAAATAATTTTATGGTTGGGTCACAACATGAGGAACTGTATTTAAAGGGCCAGAAGGTTGAGAACCACTGCTCTAGAAAAATGAAGGCACTTCCAAAATAAGGGGGTGGTTTCCTAATAATTCATCTTAAGTAGTGAAATACATACCCCACAGGTCCCAATGAAGGCACTTATGTGCTTCCTGAAATGGTTTTATTTAAAAAAATACCATGCCTAGGTGTGTGGCGGTGAACCTGGTATGTCTAGTAAAATGATTCGCCAGTTGAAGCCACGCCTATGATTAGGCGTGATGTTTCCACGACTTATTCTGGCAAGAGTGGCCTGGCATCGAATCAATGAATCCATACATGCCCAGCTCTGGGGCACAAGTGATCTTACCTAGATTAACTAGGCAATTGTGACCATCTAGACCTGATTTGAAAAATGGCTCTGTAGGCCTTAGCCAGATTGGCTCAGTGGATAGTGCGCTGGCCTGCGGACTGAAGGGTCCTGGGTTCCATTCCAGTCAAGGGCATGTACCTTGGTTTCAGGCTCGATCCCCGGTCCCGATTGGGGCGTGTGCAGGAGGCACCAATCCATGTGTCTCTCTCACATCGATGTTTCTCTTTCTCTGTCTCTCCCCCTCCCTTCAACGCTCTAAAAAAAAAAAAAAAAAAAAAAAAAAGGAAAAATATCCTCAGGTGAGGATTAACAAAATAAGTAAATAAATAAAAATGTTGTAAAAATAGCCATGAAGCCAAAATGGATAAAAATGTAAAACATTTACTCTGGGCAGCATTGCAGGTACAAAGACTCCCAGATCAGGTGATTTCTCAGGGCTTTCAGGGCTATTTGCAATAATGATAGCATTTGGATGCAAACTTTCCACCTCTTCGATTTTCAATTTGAATAATGAACAATTCATTTTTCCCAACCTTACTAAAAAAGAAAGGAAAAGAAATCTATTCTTTTTGTGTCTTTGTTGCTTTGGTCATTCTTTTGCCTGGGTGCCCTGACGATGTATACGTCTGCCAAATTCAGAGGTGGTTTCCAAAGTTATTCTAAGGCAAGTTGCCTTCCAATGTGACTTTAAGGAGAAAGAGAATGAACCAGTTAAAGGGTCTACTATTAATAATCCATTAATAATTTAATATTTGGGACAAGTAAGCAAAGCCAGATGTTAACTGAAACGTCTCCCGCTTGGGTTGGAGCCTGGACACTCCCAGCCGAGTTAAAGCACTCCAGCCTGGTGCCCGGGCGTCAGCGTGTGGGCCAGGACCCAGTCACACAGCTTTCACTGCCCAATCAGGGCACTTAGAACAACGAACGTAACACGAAATAAAGACATGTTAACAAATAAACCCTTCTACACACATACCAACCATTACACTCAGGCATGAGGTGGGGGTGGGGGGAGCCTGGTATTAATAACCTCAAATTCTTTTGTATTAACAACCCAATTCTATTGGTAGCCCACCCAACTGATGGCTCGAACCCTTCCAGACTCATTTAAGGGACGTGGGGAGTCGGATTGACTTCTCAATGGCCCATTCATCCTTTAAACGTTTACTCTGTCGCCTGCACAGCTCTAACCTAAAGCTGGATTTCATACATAAAAACTGACCTCCAGCCCCCACTGCTCCTGCCAAGTCCCAGCGAAGGCTCTGGGAATAACTTAGAGTTGGCCATAGTGACAAGTTTAAGATTCAGTTATTAAGTGTAGTAATTTATTTTTACTATGTTTGTAAAATGGCTTTCGCCCAAACTAACTCCACTCCCCTTCACAGCCAAAAGGCCCAAGATAGCAACGTGATCCTCACAGCGACAGGGCTGCGCTCTCCCTTGTTTAAGGCCACGTCAAACAGAAGGACTTCTACGGAATTCAGATGGAGACATTTCTCTTTTGCCTTAGTTTGGGGAGAAAAAAAAATTGATTTCCCTCTGATAGCTGTAATGGATGGCGAGGACGGCGGAGTAATCAGGCCCAGCTCGAGGCAAATGCCAAAAGTTTCCCAGAAGGATAAATCTTGTTTCCTGCCTTACTTCACAGCATTAAGCCTGAAACAAGTCATGTTCTGTGGCTTGGATGCTGTGCCTCTATCAGCTTGGGTTCCTGGCTCACGGTTGGGAACATTGTATTGGTCTGTAACCCCGGGAAGGTTTTCTTGAAGCAAGAAATCACGGTGCCGGTATCTCCAGCTCCCTTTCCATTTATTTGTTCTATTAATACTAGCAAATGAGCGCTGGCTGGTAAGTGGATCACAGGAGACAGTTACACTCACCAGGTGCAGCCGGCCGAGCCGGTGATTTAGCGCTGGGCTTTGGTAACCGTCTTTCCCAGGGGCTGCATGAAAGATGCCTCCTCAGAAAGGATTTTGTTTTGGAAAATAATAACCGCACCTCATCTGTGCTCGGTGTATTCTCAGCAGGTTCAGGGGGAGATCTTTTCTGTCGAGTTCAGGGGAAGGCTTGGACCTTGCGGTCTCTCGGTGTCTTAAATGAAACCAAATCCTACGGGGGTTGCACTGGTTTATGGTGAGTAACAAGCGACTTCCTGTTTCGAAGCAGAATGGGCTTGAAGAGGCTTATAAAAAAGACTCAAAAGGTTTCTTGGACATCAAATGGCTCTAGTAAAACATTTTGATGAGTTAAGTGTAAATGCATCAGCAGCATACGGATTAAATTCCCTTCTAAATAAACAGGCACGGAGAACATGTTTGGCAAAATGCATTCTGAGTTTTGCAAAACTGAAAACATTTGAGGAAGGAGTGTGAGACATTTGATGAGCTCTGAAAGCAGCCGGACTGCCCATCCCGGACTTGAATATTTTCTTTGGATGTTTTGCAGATGTCAAATAAATTAGGGCGCAGATATTAAAAGCGATGTCTGCTGCAGAAGCGATCAGCTGCCCTCTGGTTAGGAGGGTGGGTTAGGAGGTTGTTTCTGTGGAGACCCAGTCCGTGGCTGTGTGCATGATGAGAGCCCCAGGGGACCCGTAACCCTTTCCACACTCACAGGCATCATCTCCTGCCTGGATGCCGTCCTGCAAGGCCTTCTTGTTACTCACAGCTCTCGCATCTGCTTTCCTGCCTGTGAGATGGTTTGACTCCCAGAAGGGATTTCTGCTTTTCTGAGAGTAGCAATGAGGACTCGATGTCACCAGGCAGATGACAGCCCTGGCGCTGTGTGGGCCACGACCTTGTATCCAGGAGCCACTGTCCTTGTCAGGACTCTTGTTATCTCTCACTATCTCTTTTTTGCTGACATGCAAAGTGTATTAATCTGTTGGGATGGTGCAAGGGACAATGGGAAGGAAAGACTAAAGTTGAACTATAGCTTGAACAAAGCCTCAACTGGACTTGGGAGCTAGATGTAGAAAGAGAAGAGTCCAATGTCACCCCAAGGGTTGAGTTTGGGTGATCCGATCCACAGCGAAGCCACTGAATGAGAAAACTCTGTTTAGAAACCTCTTAGATTATAAATTCTTGCAGAGCAGGGAAAATACACAATTGACATTCCTCCTGTAAACAGAGCAACAAATCGGCATGTCATGGGAGAAATCTCACATGTGTGGATGCCATTGCCTTGCAGTCCATAGTCGCATTGAATTAGGGTAATTTTGCTTTTGAACTATACATGCTGAAAGCGGATTCTAAGAAAATTAAGAGGCAAATAAATAGTTTTTTGTTTAAAAACTTAAAAAAATTAAAGGTTTAGTCCAGTATATTTTAGCAAATGATGATGCTATTTACAGATAACTGGCAACCGCCCAGCTGGCGTAGCTCCATGGTTGAGCATCAACCTATGAACCAGATAACTGACAACCCATCACCCTATAAAAATTATACAAAAAACTGATATGCAGTTAATTAAAAATATTTAAAGCCTGTAGAGGGAGAGCTTAGTTCTCGCTCTGAGATTATTCTACAGCTTTATGACTGCCAGCGTCTTCCTTCCTGCTGTCTCCATGCACTCGCTAAATGGCTTCCTCACGGGGGCCAGGATGAGGCTGAGGCTGTTGGCCTTGGTTCTCTTGACTTTCAATTTATTCTACATATGGTCGCCAGAGCTTTCTTTCAAAAGGACTAGTCTTGTCATTCACCTGTTCAATAATCTTTGATGCCTACCAGGTGTCTCCAGAATAAAGTCCAAATTCCTTTACTTGGTGTTCAAACCCTTCTGGTCTGGCCCTAATTCACCTTTCAGTTCACGTCCCACCACCTCATAATCCAGTCATACCAGACATATTCCCTGTTCTCTGATTCCACATGTTCATATGCTCTCCCGGTACTTGGAACTTCTCAGCCTTTTGCACACTTGTAAATATTTACTAAATTATTTGTTTAAACATGTTCCCCACTAGACCTTCAGTCCATGGCGGGGGGAGCAGGCTGCTCTGAGAAGTGCGTATCCATCCCCAGGGTCCAGCGCAAGCACCTGGGATGGAGAGGTGCCCTGTGACATCTGTGAATGGACAGTCACCTCTCTGTGTCTCTTGGCTGTACACTTCTATCACAGCACTTTGTGAACTGTATGTTTATTGGCCTGATCTTCCTACCACTAGTCTTTGAGCCTAGAGGGCAGAAGCTATGACTTTATTTCTGTACCTTGGCATTTGGCATGATGCTTAGTGTGGTGTGCACCAAGTATTCAACAAGTGCTTGCTAAATTGAAATGAGGAGCATTTGATGCCATAGTGGTTCTACAAAATCATGTCAATTTTGAAGGTAAGCTACAGGCATGGTGGCAGTTTTCAGATGCAGCTCTCAATCTTGCATCATGGGAATGTTCTAGGGTGGGCAAATCACAGACCACACGCCAAATCTGTGCCATGACCTATTTTTTAAACAGCTTTATTAAAAAAATTATTTTCATATGACCCTTATCTGCTTTCCCACTACAATGGCAGAGCTGAGTAAGTGCAGAGACCAGTGACCCTAAGGCTTACAATATGTACTATTTGCCTCTTTAGAGATAAAGTTTGCTTATCACTGTTCTAGAGGACAGATGATAATAAGATTAATATCCACTACCTAGAGTGGTTATGATGATTAATTGAGGCAACAACTATAACCTGTTTAATATAGTCTTAGGCACATATTAATTACTCATTAAGTATTAAATATTGTTATCACTGTCACAATATTAGAATTGTTTTCTCTAATAGTAAAAAAAAAAATGAAATAGCAAGCCAGCAAGAATTTTGACACAGGCCAACTTATAGACAGGCACAGGGATGGGAAAAACCTGAAACTGAGGGAGAAGCAAACTACAAAGAAGATAAGGTGTTTATTGAAATGCCATTTGATATACTCATGATTGTTTTATTATCATGCCCATTTTACAGATGGGAAATGTAAGGAACCAAATGTTGACTCAGTGGTCTTAGAGTATCAGCTAGACATTACAGGGCGGGGACTAGAAATCAGAGCTTGAAAGGTCTGTTACACACGATGTAGGAACTGAAATGAGTCTGTTCACTGTCTCTGGCTCATTCCAACCAACCTGACTAGGACAACTTTTGAAAACGAATCACCAAAAGAACCACCTGTAAATGATAGGAGCCCTGAGAGGAGATGCTAACACAGAAATGGATCCCAGACCAATAAACGCAAGAAGAGGTGATCAATGTCCTAGTGATTGGGGAATGCCAATCAAGACCACATGAGGAATCATTATTCAAAATCAACCACACACCCAGCAACAGACATTTCTCGAAATTAGCCGCACACCCAGCAGCAATGACTAGAGGAGAGCTTTCCTCTCAAATGTTGCAGAACTGTGAGTCCATGTGAAACTATGCAGCTGACACAGTCCACACATGACATTTTCCTAATGATTCGTGGAAGTGACAGGTTTTCACAAAGCATGACTCCTTGGAATTCACTTGGAGAGCTGGATGGCTGATTTTAGTAGCACTAAAATCTAACTCTAATAAAAGGTCAGAGCTGCTGGGTCTGACAGGAAAGACACAGGAGCCATCCCGGGAGCAGGCTTCCTCCCTTTCCCCTGTGCATGACTCAGATCCCTCCATAGTCAGTCCTTACAACCTCAAACCCTCCTCTCCTACGTTCCTACACTCAGCGTCACCAGCTCCCGATCTCTCTCTTACCACATTGAATGACAATATTCATGATTTCAGTTTTGTTTTGTTCTTTTAACAGACTAACTGCCGATATGAACCAGCTAATGTATTCCCCAGTGACCCACAAAGTCTGTCTCGAGTTTATTGGTGAAATAGGCAAATTGGTTTCCAAAGGCCATGCTCCTCTTGAGAAACTGCGCCAAAGTAGGAACTGCCGATTCATGTCTCTGCTAACCCCAACAGAGGCCAAGAGCCGGAGCCATCCCTTCCCTGCAGGATGGACTCGGGAGACTGTGCACACTGCCCAGGGCACCGGGGCCACTGGGTTTGCTGGTTAGTGAGGGGTCCTACTCGGTAAGAACCTTCTTGGTCTAATTTCAGCCAGTTGTTAGCATGTCAGACATGAGGGGAGGGGAACTAAACCTTGGTTATAAGCATGGATGTTCCACAGAAATCCCTCGACTGGGATAGCGAATCCTTCTATCAGGCAGGGAAAATAGTGTGCGAAGGGAGAGAGCCAGAGACTGTCGGTCCACACTGTGGTTTATTTGTGTTGTGGGTGTTTTTCTCCTCTGTAAACACATTCTGAACGCAAGTGATTGGTACATGTCTTATAAACTGGGACTATAAACACAGACATTCTCTTCCAAAAATGGATCTGTCGGACTTCCCGAGGGAACTGGCTCTTGTTTGTTCTGAGTTCTGACCGAGCATCAGTGAAAACGTCACACCTCTACTATTTGGAGTGCCACCCCCAACATCAAAGCGAAAAATGTTGAAAAGGTTTCGAGGTGCCCTACTCGATTCCAAAAGCCATTTCTCTTCTAGCAAGAGAAATATACTTGCTGGGAGGCCTTTCTACTAGAGGAAGGAAGAAAAGATCAATGGGTGTGTAATGAAAGCTAAGGGGTGGCAGAAGCTTTGAGGAGAATTCTCCTTCAGCCACATGCTCTGTGGTCTCTGCTCGTGCTCACAGATATTTCAATTTTCAATGTCATTTCTGTGTGGTTCTTTTGTTTTATTTTTCTCATAAAATGACAACTTCTAACCTGGACATGGATTGCTTTTAATATGCTATTTGGATGGAGTCTAGAAGTATTCATGAGGCATCTAAACACTGAGTAAATTGAGTGTTTTGCCAAATTATGCACTTTTAAATCAATGGCTTTTTTTGCAAATAAGATGGTTCTTCCATTACTAACTTATAAAGGGCTGGCCTAGAGTATGACTGGGAGTACATCTGTTCTCAGCCCCACACCTCCCACATGGTAGATATTGAATATTTTCCCAACAAAACATTTATTGTTATTTGTCGCTACAGACCCAGATTATTGAAATGCTTCAAATATAAATTTTCTTATTTCCAGTTAAAAAAAAAATGAAGTGATGCTAAACAGGACTAGATTTTGTTCAACTAAGTCCTATCCATGGACTTAATTACTTAGTCTTCATTGGAAACAGTGGTAAGATTGGTAAATGAGATGACATCTAAGACACTGACACATGAAGTCTTTAAGGACAAGAATGTGAATCACTCTGTTGCCTCCTTCAGTTTCTGCTCAAATGACAGCTTCTCACTGAGTCTACTCCAACCACCCTATTTAATATCATAGCCCCTCCCAAGGCAGATATCAACTCCCTTCCCCTGCCTTACTTGTTTTCCAGAGCACTCATAACTTCCTAACAAATTATATAATTTACTTCTCTAGTTTATTGTTTATTTTTTCCTTCTAGAACAGCTCAACAAAGACAAAAAATTTGTCTGTTTTATTCACTACTTCATTCATGGTGTTACTTCAGTGCCTGATTCAGAGTAACTGCTTACTGAATATTTGTCATTGTCAATAATATTGTGGTCAGTGGCATACCCAGTGTATTTGAGACAGAGAGATCTTGTTTTTTTGTGAACTCTCTCCTGAGGTTATTTTTTCCATTGATTTTTAGAGAGAGTGGAAGGGAGAGAGGGAAAGAGAGAGGGAGAGAGGGAAAGAGTGAGAGAGAGAGAGAGAGAGAGAGAGAGAGAGAGAGAGAGAGATGAGAGACACATATCAATTAGTTAATTAGTTGCCTCCCTGCCTCCTGCACATGCCCTGACTAGGGTGGGGATTGAACCTGCATCCTAGGTACATGCCCTTGATTGGAAATCGAACACTCCACCCACACTGGCCAGGGCGAGAGATAATTTTTTACACCCATTCCACTACAGGACAATTTATTTTCATTTATAGTAGGAAATAAAACAGATAATAAGGACCAGAATAGCAAGTGGGCAATTTATTTTATTGTATATATAATTATATTTATAAAAATAAAATTAACAGTATGACTCAAGAAAGAAAAAAAAACACAGCAATTTATTTAATAGTTATTAAATTTATCTGTTTGAATTTTGTTTATTTGATTATAGCCTGATATAAAAATACTTTGTGTAAATAATTGCCCAGTAACTGATAAATGATTTTTAACAAAAACAAAGATCTCAGAAGATAAAACAACTAAGTCATATCACTGATGTAATGTGGATTTTTTCATTGGTTTATTCTTTAGTTTTGCAACAATTCATGCTTTAAAAAATAAATTTTGATCTTGAAGGTATTCAAATTCAAAAAAATACCCTTGTATGAACTAAAATGTATTTTATCAACTGAAAATATCACATCTCACCTTGTAGCCTGCACTCTGATCTACTGATTTAAATTTCAAAAATAAATAAAATCTCCAACTAGTCACAGAAATCACTCAAATTTTGTTTCTCTGCCTTAAAAAATAATGATATCATCATTATTTATCTCTCGTCTACTATTTTCAACACAAGAATATGTAGTACCACAGAGACTGGACACAAATTGTACCTAAAATGAGTTCCAACATCTCTGAATCATTAAGCGTGTATTTTCAAAACAAACACATGAAGCTGAATGTTTGTGTGTCAGGACCAACTTGCAACTGGGAGTTCTCTGAATTAATGTATGACGAGTGTACATTGAAGAAAAAGTAACAAAAATGTACACGTGTGAAGCTAATATATATGTGGAGTTTTACACTACATATATTATTTAATACACATTTATTTTTAAAAGTTATAATATACATTTACTTACACAATATATTTACATTAATATGCATTTATATTGATATTATATAAACAAATATTTAGATGAATATATAAGTTTATGTAAATATATGATGTAATATCTATAATAAATGTTATAATACATAACTATATATATCACTGAAATCCTATAATAATTGCAACAATTGTTTAGAACTTAGAGCAACAAGACATTTTTTTTCAGGCAGGGCTATTTTATCACTGCTGGTATTTAGCATTGCTGGTGCACTGTGATAATTAAAAGTGGACCTATTTTAAATCTGTTTTCTTATTGCATTTGAATTCTTTACAGACAGCACCCCAATTTATTGCTGCCACTGCCCCCACTCTTACTGTACCACTGGCTGTTACTCATCTGTGATTCCCCGTGGCCGGTAGAGCCTCCCCTATGGCAGGTGGTCCATGGATGGTGAACATGGCCCACTGCCTAGACTTCATGTAAGCGGAGAGCAGTCTTCAGAGACGCATCTCTATGCGGTGAGCTCTTCCTGTTTAGAGGCCGGGGAAGGGGTCAGAGGGAGACAGCCATCTCTTCCATTCAACCTCCACAGAGATGTGTGAGTGTTTGGCCCCTCGCCCCGGCGAACGCCAGATGCACTGCCCTCAGCCAGTCCATTGGGGACCACCCTTCTTCTTGGGGAAGATTCGTGGCAGCTTGGGGATTCTCCCTGGCACAGGCCTCGGGGTTCAGCAGGACAGAGCTCCGCGTCTCCCTGCCAGGGCCGGGGCTGCCAGAGTTCTCAAGGTCCAGGACTATATTAGGAAATCTCTGCGCCCAGGGAACAACAAACATGTTTGTTTTTATCCAGCACAGTCTACTCTGCTTATCTCAGACACCTCCCTTCGGCAGAAATCACAATCCCCGAGGAATGTTCCCGTGGGGTTTGGTAAGTTTCTCCTCTATCTAAATGAGGTCTTGCCCTTGGTATTTGTGAAATCATTTCAAAAGAAATCATTTCTCTGAGGCCAATTTTTCTTTTCTTTTTTTTTTAGTCTTTAAAAAAAAAAAAATCAAACAAGAGTAGCCCGGTAAAGGAGGCACTTCTGAAGGTGAGTGCAGTGGGTCTATGCTTGTCACTCATTTGCTGACGTACCACCAGCAGGTGCCTTCTTCAGAGTTCCACCCAATCTGTCTGGCTCTTACCCACTGTGCTCAGGACCATGAGTGCTGGTGCCGTGCCGCGGGGGAGAAAGAAGACGGAGCATTAGAGTCCATGTCCTGGTCCCATCATAGACAGCCTCTACTGCTTATCTCTGTGCTTTGAACTACTGGGATGTGAGTGAGGCATCAGAAAGCTCTCCTGCTCCTTCTAAACGCCCCACTGCCCTGCCACACCTGCTCTGCAGGGCAAATTCTTCCCCATCCCTTTCATGAAATATGACACAGCCCACGACTGTTCTGGTCACTTGCTATCAATGTAAGTTCCTCAGTTTTCTGCTAGCCACAGAACTGTATTATTTCATTCATTAAAACGTCCAGTCATATATAGTAGTCAAAACCCTGGATTCCATTTAACATTCAAGCCCTCCCTCCCGCAGCGTGGGCCTGTTCCAGGCAGGGGCTCCGAGAGAAAGGAAGGGATGCCAGGCTTCTTCTCTGCTTCCCTCTCTTGTATTAGTACTTCCTTCCCCAGCTTGAGAGCTAAGGCTTTTGATTCCTCCAGAAAGGGGGAGGGGAGAGCTGTGAGGTAAGTGGCCGGGAAGGCCTACATGACTGGTGCCCTGGGATGTGCTGTCAGAACTCTTCAGGCTCTTCCTCTTCTAGATGCTTCTGCGGGTTCTTTGGAGACCCCTCCCCCATCACTGGTGATCTCTCTTGCTGGTCACAAAGCTTCACCCTTCAGTCTGAGGGCATGTGCTTATCAATGTCTGTAAGTGTGGCATCCACATATATTTTACTTACACAGGTCCTTCCACATTCCATGGTAGGTTTGGAATCTTCTCAAATCATCTTTTGGTGATCTTTATCTAAGCTGATAAAGACCTTCCAGCACTTCTATGGCGAGGAACTTGGCTAATATTTGCAAATCACAACCAAATAAAGTGTACTTCTTTTTTAAAAATATATATTTTATTGATTTTTACAGAGAGGGATAGAGAGTTAGAAAGACCGATGAGAGAGAAACATCGATCAGCTGCTTCCTGCACACCTCCTACTGGGGAGGTGCCCACAACCAAGGTACATGCCCTTGACCAGAATCAAACCTGGGACCCTTCAGTCTGCAGGCCGGCGCTCTATCCACTGAGCCAAACTGGTTAGGGCTAAAGGGTACTTCTTATGAAAATGTGTCGAAAGGGTCCTGATCTTGGGTCCTCACAATGCATCTTTTACACTTTCTCAAAATTATTTCATCTGACCCTTAAATAACTTTATGGGGTGAATAATAACATTCCAGATAAAAGACCAAGGCTTATAAAGGTTATATTATTTGCTTAATATCACACAGTAAGGAGTAAAGATGAGTATTTTTGCCCTTCTTTAATACCTCCCTTCTCTATAATGTTATAAAGAACTTCAAAGTAGAAACTTTCCCATCGATTATCTGCTGATTTCCACAAATTTGTAACTTAGCCAGAGATCCCTGCTTCACAGATGAAAACATGTTAGGTCACACAGTTCGTAAGTGTCAGATTCCTAACTCAATCCAGGGCTTTCTCTACAACACCACATAGCATCTGTGTATGTGTTCCTTTCTAAAAATATGTACATTTCTTTATTCAATCTCTGTGTAATTTATAATTACACTTACGGAGAAATGCGTCGATGTGGCTGCCACTTATTCCTAATCTCTTCCCTCTGACGTCCTCATTCAAACAGCCAGCAGCTTGAACCACAAAACAGAATGAACTAAAAATCCAATGTCAGTACTTTTTGTTTATATCAATTTCAGTGCTGGCCCCCAAAATACAAACTAGTATCAACAGTTTGAAATTACTGTATTAACATTGTCTGTTTCTAAGCTAAGCTAAACATGGAAGCAGATTGCATTGCAACACATATTTGTTTTAACTCGAATACAACCGATATTCTTCTGCAAGACATGTTAACAAAGTTCCCCGTAGTTACCCATAGAGTGATGGAATGGAGTTAATGGAATATTTTGGTTTACAAATTTGTGTGGAAATAAAAATTTTATGATTTTTTACAACTCAAGAATTTGTGTTTTTCTTTCCCATTACTTTGCTTTGTGTCAGAAATAAAAATCCTTACACTTCATCCAGCAAACATTCCATTTTAGCCTACAATTTGTTATAATAGCCCCTGAGTGGAAATATATTAACAAGAAGAATGTTATGAAATTGATTTTTTCTCATCTTACCATCAAATTTTATGAGAAAATAAAGACAAATCCCCGGCCTGTACTCTACCCTTGTGCAGATGGACAAGATATTAAATGTTATTTCATATCTCGTGATGTGGTAACCAAAGATCCCCTTCAAATACAAGTTTATATAATCAACCCTGACTCATTTTCTCAGGGGTCATTTGACTTTCTCAGACTCTTGGAAGAACAATTAGCTTAAAACTTAAGACAAATTATCTTCTGATCAAATCCTCTTCTCTGATTCTCACAGGCATATCATTGTAAATGTAAAATCCAATACAAAAAGTGCTTGTTAGTGTTTTACATATGAGAGTAAAACTTTAAAACAAAATAAAATTTTAATAGAAGAGAGTAATAGTAAAAGTTTTGATAGATCCTTATGGAAAAATACTAGGCAACATTAAAATAAGAGGCCTATAAAGATTGTTTTATGATCTGAGGAAAAAAAATTGCTCACGAAGTAGGTTAAGTTTCTAAAAGAATATTATAAAAAATACCATGTTATCAGCTCTTAGATGCACATTTTTCACGTTATAGTATTTTAAAAATCAGGACACATCTTAAAGTTCGTGGTGTCTTACAATCATTGCAGGCCATGTTGCAGTGGCGGCTGTTGTTCTTGCTGTGCCTGTATGAACTTGGCTATTGTTCCTGTTGGAATCAACCAGGGGTGGGGAACGTCCAGCCTCCAGGCCATATAAGGCCCATGAAATCCTTTGGTCTGGCCCTGCCAAGGCATTAGGGGTGAGTTAATTAAATGTTTGACCAAATAGAGCAGGCTAATTTTTAAGCTGATAATTTTGTGTCGCCCACGAATGATGTTATAAATATCCAAATGGCCCTTGGCAGCAAAAAGGTTCCCCAACCCCTGGAATAAACAGACGAATTGACACTTCTCATTGTTTCACTCATGAAACCAGTCACGGGCAACATTTAGAAGAAACACAAGTCCTGGTTGTTTCCTGAAAATCTTATTTCAACTCTTTAGAGCAAAAAGGTGCCAGCACTGAATGTTTTTTTCACTAACAGTGGAAGTAAGCAAGGCAAGGATGCTTACTCTCAGCACTTGTACTGAAAACAAACTGACGGTCTTAGCCAATGTAATAAGATAAGAAAACAGCAACAAAAATTCTACAAATAGGAAATACAAATATAATACTGTTGGTATTTGCAGAAAACTAGATCGCCCACATAGAAAAATCCCAAGGAATTGACAAAAAAATAACTGGTTGCTAGAACTGATAGGTAGGTATAACATGATCACAGAGCACAAAAACAACACACAGAAATCAATCCTGTTTGTATATATGAGCATCAAATAATTAGAATTCAATCTCAAAAATACAATACCATTTATAATAGCCCCCCCACAAAAAAAATGGATACAACTATAACAAAACTTATGAGAGTTACATGCTGAAAAATTCAAAATATTGCTTAAAGAAATCAAAGATCTAAATGATTGAAAGGCATATGTGTTCATAGATTGGAACACCCAGTATAGTTATGATGTCGATTCTCCTCAATTTTAGCAATAGTTTTATTACTATTCCAAGTAAACTGAGAAAGGTTTTGTGTTTGTTTGTTTTGTATAGGCAAGCTGACTCTAAAATTTTCATGGTAAGGCATGAAAACTAGAACAGCTAAAATAACTTAAAAAAGAAGGATAAAGTCATAGTATTCATGTTACCCAATTATAAGATTTACTCTAATGCTATAATAATCTTTATTGGTAAAAATATTGACATATAAATCATTGGAATAGAATAAAGAGTCCACAAATAGACCCACATTAAGATAATCAATTTCTGAACAAGATGCACAAAATTAAATGGAAAAAGAGTAATTTTTTTCAACAAATGGCCTTAGAACAATTAATATCCATATGAAAAACATAAACCTCCACATATTTTTTATATATATATATATATATTTTATTTATTTTTTACAGAGAGGAAGGGAGAGGGATAGAGGGCAACCAAGGTACATGCCCTTGACCAGAATCGAACCTGGGACCTTTCAGTCCGCAGGCAGACGCTCTATCCACTGAGCCAAACCGGGTAGGGCCACATATTTTTTTTTTACAAAAATTAACTCAAAATGAACTATGGATATTCAATGTACAACTATCAAACTTTTAGATGAATTTGTAAGCAAAAATCTTAGGGACCTGGAATCAGGTAAAGATCTCTCAGAGATAATATAGAAAACACAAATAATAAAAGACATAATTAGTCAAGTTGGACTTCAAAATTTTGTTCGGAGAAAGACTGTTAAGAGAATGAAAAGTGAAGTTACAGACTGGAAGTAAATGTTTGGAAATCATGTATTCAACCAATGACTTATATCCATAATAAATAAGGAATTCTCAAAACTCATCATTCAGAAAACAAATATGAGAAAATTGGACAGATGTGTGAAAAAAATTTAAACTGGACCATCTTCTTACACTATACACAGGAAGAAAACACACCTCAGAATGGACTAATGGCTTAAATGTTAGGCTTAATAAAAATCCTAGATGAAAACATAGACAGTAAAGTATCAGACATTTCTCACAGCAGTATGTTTTTTCTGATATATTTCCTCAGGCAAGGGAAACAAAAGAAACAATAAACAAATGCAACGAAGTCAAACTAAATTGTTTTTGGACAGATAGTAAAACCATCAAAAAAATAAAAAGCTAATCCACAGAACTGGAGAACATATTTTCCCATGATCCATCTGATAAAGAGTTAATAGCATCGCAGAAACCGGTTTGGCTCCGTGGATAGAGCGTCGGCCTGCTGACTGAAAGGTCCCAGGTTCGATTCCGGTTGAGGGCATGTACCTGGGTTGCGGGCATATCCCCAGTGGGAGATGTGCAGGAGGCAGCTGATCGATGTTTCTCTCTCATCGATGTTTCTGGCTCTCTATCTCTCTCCCTTCCTCTCTGTAAAAAATCAATAAAATATATTTTTTTTAAAAATAAATAAATAAATAAAAAGAGTTAATAGCATCGAATAGACTATACAACCTATGAGGGGAGGTGGCAGGGGTGGGGTAGGTGAGGGGGTAAGAGATCAACCAAAGGACGTGTATGCATACATATGAGAAAAACCAATGGACACAGACAGTAGGGGGATGAGGGCTTGTGCTTGGGGGAGGGGGTGGCAGGGAGAAGTCAATGGGGGAAAAAAGGAGACTCATGTAATACTTTAAACAATAAAGACTTTAAAAATAAACAAACAAAAAAACAAAACAAAAAAAAACCAAATTTATAAAGAACTTATATAACTCAACACCAAAAAAACCAAACAATCCAATTACAAAATGGACAAAGAACCTGAACAGACACTTCTCAGTGGACATACAAGATGGCCATTAGGCATATGAAAAGTTGTTCAGCATCACTAATCATCAGAGAAATGCAAATAACTACAATGAAATACCACCTCAAACCCATCAGATGGACTATCATCAATAAATCAACAAACACGTGTTGGTAAGGATGGGGAGAATAGGGAGCCCTCATGTACTGTTGGTGGGAATACAGGTTGATATAGCCACTATGGAAAGCAGTATGGAGTTACTTCATGAAACTGCCTTATGACCCAGCAATTCCACTTCTGGGAAGGGAATATATATGAAGAAACCCGAAACACTAATTCAAAGAATATATGGACACCATGTTCATTGCATTCTTTACAATAGCCAAGATTTGGAAGCAGTCCAAGTGCCCATCAGTAGATGAGTGGATAAGATAGCTGTGGTACATTTACACGATGGAATAATACTTGGCGATAAAAAGAAGGAACTCATACCTTTTGTGACAGCATGGATGGACCTGGGGATCATTATACTAAGTGAAATAAGCCAGTCAGAGAAAGATAAGCTCCATATGATTTCACTCATATGTAACCTAATGAATAAAATAAACTAACAAAATAGAAATAGACTTATAGAGGACAGACTGACAGACGTCAGAGGGGAGGGAGATTTCAGGGCTTCATGAAAAAAGTGAAGAGATTAAGCAAAAAACAAAACAAAACAAAAACTTATAGACATAGACAACAGTATGGGGATTACCAGAGAGAAAGGGTGTGGGGGGAGGTAGAAGAGGGGATATAGGAGGATTAATAGATGATGAAAGGAGACTTGACTTGGGGTGGTGAACACAGAACACAATATACAGATGATGTATTATAGAATTGTACACCTGAAACCTGTATAATTTTATTAACCATTGCCACCTCAATAAATTCAATAAAAAATAAAAAAGATAATAGCACCAAACCTAAGGGGTGTTTGGAGGATTAAATAAGTTAATAAGAAAGAAAAAGAAAACAAATAATTCAACTAAACAATGAGCAAAAGACATCAGAAAACAATGTATATTGATGTCAAATAAACATATGCAAAGCTGCTTAACATTATTAGCCATTAGGGAAATGCAAATAAAAACTAAGGTGAGATACATACCTAAGAGCATATCTGAAATAATAATTATTTTTAAAAAACTGACAATAACAAGTGCTGACAAGTATGGGGAGCAACTAGAATTTTATACCTTGCTAGTGGGATACAAAATTGTACAATGTCCTCTGGAGAACACTATGGCAGTTCCTTATGAATATGGACTGAACTGTCAGTCTCCATCCAGGGCCCATATACCGCAGAACTGAAAACTTAGGTTCACACAAAAACCTGCCTATGAATGTTTACAGCAGCTCTCTTCATAATTTCAGAAGACTGGGAACAGCCAAATATCCTTGACAATGAGTCGATAGCAAACTGTGGTATATCCACATTTGTTCCGTTGCTCATTGAAAAAAGGAAAGAAACTATTGTTACACACAAAAACGTGGATGGTTTTTCAAAGGCATTACGATGAATGAAAGCAGTCAGTTTCAAAGACAACAAACTGTTGACATACTGTATGATTCCATCTTGTGACATTCTAGAAAGGGCAAAGCTATATGGAATGAGAACAAATCACTGGTTGCCAGAAACTGGGTGTGGGAGAGGGTATGACTCAAAAGGGGCAGCGCAATTTGCACTTTCTACATTTTCATTTTTTGGGGTGATGTTTGTGTTCTGTATCCGGATTGTGGTGATGGCTAAACAAATCTGTCTATGTGGGAAAAACTAGAGAACAGTATAATCCAAGAAGTCAATTTCATTTTATGTTAATTAAAAACCACTTAAATTATTTCTCTATGGAAGTCTACTTCGGTGGCACAAATAAAAAGAAAACTAAATTTTTTAAAAACCCGGTGTCATAGATTTTCTGATGGTATATAAACCAGTGGTGTTTCTTAATCAAAACACCTTCAAGTTAATGAGGCAAAGTCTACATACATTATTTTTAAAGTGCCCGTAGAGATAAAAACGACCATCCCAAGTGTTAGTAGTGGTTGTCTTAGGTTGTGGAATATACATATTTTTAACATAGTCTTCATGTGTATTTTTTTTTTTTTTTAAATATATTTTATTGATTTTTTACAGAGAGGAAGGGAGAGAGATAGAGAGTTAGAAACATCGATGAGAGAGAAACATCGATCAGCTGCCTCCTGCACATCTCCCACTGGGGATATGCCCGCAACCCAGGCACATGCCCCTGACCGGAATCGAACCTGGGACCTTTCAGTCCGCAGGCCGATGCTCTATCCACTGAGCCAAACCGGTTTCGGCATATTTTTTTTTTTTTTTTTTTTTTTTTTTTTTGCAGTGAGCAAGAATTCCTTTTATAAAGAAAGTGGAATAAATGCAGTACTTTGAAAAATTAAAAGCAACAGAGATTTATTCAAGTGGGCTCTGCCTGCCCCAATTCTGTAAACACGAAGGGTCTTATCTATGAATAAGATGCAATGAGGTGATTCACCAAACTTGGAACTCCCTGAAGGTTAGTTTAGGTCTTATTACTCACACCTACCCTCTCACCGGATAATTTCTCAAGATACACACATCATGAACAATCTGCAAAGCAATAATCAGTTTGGGATTATTTCTGGCAACTGGGTATGTGTTATAGTTGGAGAACTCCCCACAAAAGTACCAAAAAAAAAAAAAAAGGGAATTGTTATTTTTATTGGGGAAACAAAATACTGCCCTTGGCTGCTTCTTTTTAAAGCTCTCATATTTTGGGATGTGATGAGAAAACCAACATTTCAGAAGAAGTAGAGCAACGTTGAGTGCGGGCAAGGCGTTTGCTTTCTGTTCCTGGCCCCTCATGCATATACATCTCCCCAGGCCGGTTCCCTGAAGCAGCCGCTCCCTGCACTCCATCAGTAATGACTCCCGTAACAATAACTGTCAGGGGCTGGAATAGTAAACATTTTGTAAAAGCAAATGGCTTCCAAATGTGGACTCTCCGTGAGCATGTCTCAGAACACAGAGCCGGGCTCGGAACACTGGAGCAGGTAGCAGCACCAAGCCCGGGACGCGGGGATAGAATCAGGCAGCTGGCTCTGTGGCTGTTAACCTACAAACCCATCTGCAAACTCCCCTCCTTTTCCACCCAAAGGTGCCTTTACCCGGCTGATTGGTTCAATACGCAAGAGTGATCCTACAGGAGTTGTGTGCACGGCGTTTGCCTTGCTGACCATGTACAACTGTTTCTGAGCACAACCTGGCCCGTGGGCAGGACGGGGGCGGGGGCCTTTGGGCCTCCTGCCTCGAGAAAAACCCGTTAACTGTGCTAAGAAATGTTCTACATTTTCAGAATGGACACTAAATCTCTGGGAATTACCACTTTGACTAACAAGGTCAGGAGCTGTTTATTTACTTGTTTCATGGGTACCCACAATATTATAAAATATTAATAAAATGCAATATATTACTGAATTTAAGAATGATGTTTTCTGACATTTTAAGGATGTGACTAATGGAAAGGGCAGTGACCAAAGAATTGTGCATGGTTTTGTGAAAGCGCTCTATCATGAGGGATGTCTGGGTTAAACCAGAATGACATCTAGGAAAACAATAACAATTTTCATTTCGGGGTGCTGGGATTATGAGTGGCTTTTAAATATTATTTATATATTCTCCATTTCTTTGTCTAGAACACATATTTCTTTAAAGAAAAAAAACTTGAAAAGTTACAGTCTTAAATGTAACTTATCTCAAATTTTGATTTAGATTGGATTTTTGTATCTTGATAAAGTGAAAGCTTTCTGCTCCAATACCATGTTATCAATTAAAGATGTATTACTTAAGTACTAAAACAGACTATCGGGGGGCATCTCAGGAGGAGAGAACATATTTTATTCTATTAAATCATGACTTTAAGCCTCTCAGAGAGTGTTTCCTTTGGCCCGTCCTGGCTCTGCCTCCTGTATGCCCATGTCAGAGTCCCCTAGGGCCTAGGCGCTGGGTCGCTCCCCTGTAGAATGCTCCTGGGTTCCTAGGCAATTTCCTGGCCATTTCCAGCGGACAGAAATCATTCCTGGGAAACGTGGGACCAGCTCATGTTACAGAACTAAAGAGAGTGTTTTACACAGCAAAGAATTTCTAGCCTAACCGCTTCCAACCTCCAACCGTGAGAGCAGCTGAATGAAGTTGGAGAAGCACAGGGACCTAGGAAGGCAATTGGAATAAGCAAAGTAACACGGTGCTCATCCCCGGCCCCGGGGCTCCGCACACCACAGCGAACAGAACAGCTTCCCTCGGGCCTGTGGCTGCTGTGGTGTCTCCTCCCTGAGAGCAGGAACTGGAAGCCTGGGGCCAGGGCTTCTGAGCCACTTACACAGCTGCCCGGCCTTCTGCTGGGTGGGTCTGGCACACACCATCTTCAAAGGGCCCCCACCCCATGCGTCCCTTTGAAGAACGTGCCGTGCTCAGGAGAAAAAATATTGAAATCCTTGCTGTTTAATTTTTGCAGGAAGCCCCGGCACTGATAAATGAGAGCTCATCCATACATGTTTGTGCTCTGTTACCTAAGAAACTATCTTCAAAACAGAAGTCCTCGTAAATACTCTGGAGATGCATCAGACGCTCTCCGGCGGGCGCTGTGCGACACTGTGTACATGGTTTGGCAGCCGCTCGCTGGGGGAAGATAAACTAGCGCGTTTTGCCAGGATTCTATTACTCTTGACCCTGACCTTGGCTGGCGGCTGTTTCCAGATACTCTCCATCTTAAAGACAGTGCCTGGTCTTTCCCTGAGGCTCTTCCCCCCGCTTCCCTTTTCAGCCGACTTCTCCTTTGAACAAGCGTTCAAATGCACCGTGAAATTCAACGGGATTTGCTCTTAAAGGACCTGACCTTGAAGTTCACAATACTGTGTGATGGCATGTTTTTAACTCTAGGCACTATGTTGTACAGTAGATCTCTGGAACTTATTCATCTAACATAACTGAAACATTATACCATGGAGCAGCAACCCTCATTCCCCCACCTCCCAGGCCCTGGCTGCCACTATTGTACTCTCTGCTTCCACAAATATGATGATTTTAGATACCTCACAGAAATGGAATTATACAGTATTTGTCCTTCTGTGACTGGTTTATTTCATTTAGCATGCCCTCCAGGTTCAATCAAGTTGTCACAAGACAGGATTTCCTTCCTTTTTAAGGCCTAATAATATCCCATTATAACTACCTACTCCTTCCTTCCTTCCTTCCTTCCTTTTTTCCTTCCTTCCTTCCTCTCTCTTTCTCTCTCTCTTTCTCTCTTTCTTTCTCTCTTTCTTTCTTTCTTCTTTCTTTCTTTCTCTCTCCCCTTTCTCTCTTCCTTCCTTCCTTCCTTCCTTCCTTCCTTCCTTCCTTCCTTCCTTCCTTCCTTCCTTCCTTTCATATATGTCACACACATCACACTTTCCTTATTCATTCCTGTGTTAATGGACACTTGCATCATTTCCACATCGTGGCTGTGTGAAGAGTACTGCGATGAACCTGGGAGTGCACAGATCTCTCTAGATCTTGATTTCATTCTTTTGGACATGTCTGCTCCCCTGATTGCAGAGATGGTATCACAGGTGCTTGTATATATCCACACTCATCCAGTAAATGTGTGTAGTTCTCTGTATATCCATTATCGACCTCAGTGCAGTATTGCTCACTACATCCCACCCCACACCTGACAGTGATGACCTGACTTGTCAGTACCCCATCTGCAACGTGAAGTTCCCAAGCACCACTTCCAGTGTGTGGTCTGTGGGTAGTGAGTATGCCCTGCCCTATCCAGCCTCCCACCAGCGTGGGCTGGACTCACTTCAGATATTCTCCAAAACAAACAAACAAAGTTTCCTACTGAATAGCTACCATAAACTCGATGCTCGTGCAGCCCAAAAGCTTTTGCTCCCACTCCCACCCAGGGCATGGTCAAGGGCTTCCTGAGTCATCCATACTATATAGTAGTTATAACTGAAGCTGAATAGAGTGTAATTATACCAGTTTGTGATGCCAAGGTTCATTAGTACACTTACTAAAAGTGAAAAGAATTGCTAACGTTTAACAGATAATGTTATTTACATATATTATGCTGTCCTTAAAACAATCCCATGTAGTAGTGATGTAATATCATTACATCAAAACTATATCATCTCCAATCTCGATTCAATTTTAATGACCTTTGTGTCATTTTTTAAGAAGGGTATGTGAGAAACATGTTCTCTAAACCCTGATGTTTCAAAAGAGAGAGGACCTCCGTTGTTTGTGTTAATCTATGACACGAACAAGAAAAAAAAAACTTACTTTTTTCCTCTATACTCCCTTATCCATATATATGAGTACAAATTTAATACAAAAGTACCACAAAGCTGAGTTGAGTATTTAAAAGCACACATTTCAAGGCTGGTCAGGCATACCAAAAGTGTTCAGTTGCACAGAAATGATAAAACAAGTTATTTTTTTATCTGGTCAGTAAATCCAGTTGGCTTCCTAGATGCTTACTGCTGTAAAGAAATCTTAAACATTAGGGCAGTAGTAATACAGGCTAAATCTCAGAATACCTCCTAATCCCCAGCCCTCTGAACTTCGCTAGCCCTAAACTGTGCAAGTCTCTCATCGTTTGTCAACATAATACTTTAATAATCAAGGCATCTCCAGAACAAGGTCTGCCCACAGTCAGCAGTAGCAGATTCCTTATTCGGGAGAGAATCCTTTCATATCTCTCTCTAAAAAACTTATTAGTGATACATGTTGTTGCATTATACCATGTTTTCAGGAGACAGGCAACAGCATATTTGTATTCTAGGGACAGCCTTGGCTGTTAAAATAACGTGTTATGTTATAAAATGTCCTATAAGCCATAGCCCATCAGAAGCAGTTGGAAGTTGGAGATGTTTCACCCTGTCTTCAGAAGGCTAGAAAATTGCCACCTTCTACATGGAAAGAGGCTCAATGAAAATTCCATGTTTGCCGGGCTGACATGGATCAGTGGTTGAGTATCAGCCTATGAACCAGGAGGTCATGATTTGATTCCTGGTCAGGGCACATGCCCGGGTTAGGGGCTCAATCCCCAGTGTGGGGCGTGCAGGAGGCAGCCAATCAATGGTTCTCATCATGGATGTTTCTAGTTCTCTCTTCCTCTCTCCCTTCCTCTCTGAAATCAATAAAATATATATTTTTAAAAATGCCATGCTTTTTGTAAAGAGAAACACCCTGTAGTTTATTAGCTTCCCTTTAGTTATTTTTATAGAAAGACAAGAAAATGGAGAGCTGCAAAGGACATGCAGAGAAAGCACTGCCCTTTCCTCCCTCGCCCCCCCCCCCAATCCTGTTAAGCAGGAGGGTGGAGGGGAGGTGATAAGGATTATGGAATGATACACACTCAGAGAGCAAGAAATCTCATGCCCTTAAGAGAAAGTCACATGGGGTTGGATAAAACCAGGGGATGTTAAATTCAAACTAGTCTTGAAGGAGAAGATCCTATAAAAGATCATTTTGAATCTGATTCTAAAATGGGATGTATTGGGAGATGCTGAATTAATGGAAGTCCAAGGGAAAAGTTGAGACTAGATCATCCTTTGATTTGTAACAGTTTAGGAATAGAGGGATGGGATTGTGCATTCATCTCTGAGCATTAAGGCAGGCAAAACAATGTAACATTAAAAAAGTCCATACATAGAGTCCATTTTGCCTATTCTGGGTTTGGCAGTAGTAGTAGTGATTTCTCAATTCAATAAGTAGCTTTCTGATAATAAGAGACTCTGAATTGGCCTGGTTCTGCTCTAGCTCAAGCCTTTCTCTTCAATCCTCCAAAGAATCCCATAATCCAGATGATATTCTGCAATGAATCCCCTTCTCTTTATATGAGGTTGAGGAGGTTCTCTTATCTGCACCTTAATTCTACTTAAGATGTTGGTAGATTAGTGGAGAGATGAATACATATAAACCATACATAAATGGAAATCAGCAAACATGAATGTCTAGTAATATTCTCTAATGGCTTCATAAAGTACATAGAATTAAGTCACTGTTGCTAACTTTTAAAGATGACTTCTTCTTTTTTTTTTTTTTTTTAAATCTCTCACTTTTATTTCCAGGTTTGCAATTAACTCAGTGCAGTTGGCGTTTAAGCATATATAAAATATATGCAGCTAAGATTTAAAATAAAACAAAAAGTTTCTTGGTTTTAAAAGATGACTTCTAATCATAAATTCTGGAATAATTTTTTAGCTGTGCTTAAGCCTTTCAATATAGTGAAGTCTTTAGTTTATATCATATCAAGCTGCAAAACAACTGCATATTAGAAAAAAATAATATATCCACAAATTGTATCATCTCATAATGAATTCTAGACTCTGGATTCAGATGCATGTTTATCACTTATATAATTGAAAATAGCAGTTGTGGCACATGTTTCATTTCCTAGCACTGGTCTGTAATCTATACCATTCTTAGAAAAGTATCGGCACCACCTATTTTGGATTCAATGAATTTACCATTGGACCAGTAAGATATGGAGGAAAGTGTGTTGGGGGCTTCTTGTTTCCTTACTTCTAAGAAATGGCGAAAGGAAAAAGTGTTCTCTCCCTCCCCCCAGAAAAGCTGTCATGTTTGAATGTGATGTCAGGAACTGCTGGTGTGTCTTAGAATCACAAAGGAAAGTCATTTGGAGGTGGGGGAAGCCAAACTATTCTGCCTTCCTCAATTGGGGCTCTTCTTTGGAACCAGTGGATGAAGAAAATGATATATGTGGCTATTTTCTTAATTCTCTCAAGGGTGGTTGTAATAGTACTGTTCTAGAGGCATAGGAGAAAGGCTAACTCATTATATTCAATAGATGACTTAGGGCATCGGGGTAAATTCTCTGGAGATCCGGTTGAGAAAGGCTCTGTGGTGAGTGAGATAATGTACCCACTGTATTATTCTGGATTTCTTCTCATGAGAAATAATACATTTCCTTATTATTTAAGGTAATTAGAGTTGGGGGGGGGGGTTTCTGAAACTTGCAGCTGAAAGCAATTTAACCCATATACCTAACCATGAGGCAGGGTGAACTTCAGTGTATTTCTCTGTTTCCTCACTGATGTACTTGAGACAGTTAAAACAATGTCAGTAAGAATGTATGTCAACGTCATGAAGGTTTTCCCCAATACATTCCCCAAAGAATTTTAGTTTTTATGATTAGATCTTGATCAATTTTTAAATTAATGTTAGCATATAATGTAGGGTAAGGTATATATAACTTCATTTTTTTTTTTTGCATGTGGCTATCCAGTTTTCTTAGCATCAGTTGTTGAAAAGATTGTCCTTTCCCACTGAGTTAGCATAGAAGTTTGGTATCTGTAAACAAACAATTATTCTTAAAGTGATAAATTATGACTCTGCTGTGAGTTTCTTTTAGAAGCGTGATAATTTGTTAGTTTTATTAAGACCTTGTGGCTTCAAGACATTTTATTCATCATTTGAAAAATGAAATTGAATTGCACTGGGCACTGTCAGGATGAATAACTTTTGACACTTAATGATTTAATAACCAGCAATGAGAATAATTCAGTCTCAACAATATGCTGACTGTTGACAGCAGAAGTATAAACCTGACCTCAACTCGTGCCTTTTCTGCCAGTCCTTCAGACAATGAGAGACATGCTTGACAAGTATGTATCAGCATGAGCAACGTATTTAAGGTAGTCATCCCCTGAAGGAAGGGAAGTGACCTTGGTTGGGTAGGGTTTGGTACAAATATTTTTTGAAAGAGGCATTCAATTAATGAGTATTTGCATACAACGTTGGTTTTATTTTTACTGAGTCAGTTGTAGAATGACTTCATTCCACATTTTTACATTTTGTTTTGAAGAATTCCTAAAATATTAAATCTGTAGTTATACTTATAGGTGTTTAATTGTTGTTGTTATCTATCCACCTACTTACCTATCATGCATCTGCCTATCCATCTACCTATCACCTTGGAAGTAAAATCTGAAGCACTGTTTCAGTACATGAGGCAGATATAAATGTTGCATTGATTGAAGTAGGGGCAGAGCCAGAGATACCACCCTCTTGCCCCTAGTCTCAGCTTCTATTGGTAACGGAGTAGCCTTCAAGGAACACTTACCTAGTCTTTCAGAGGATAAATGAAAATCTAAGCATACCCATACAAATATACACTCACTGGATATAAATCCTCCTATAACATAAACTTGTTGGCTGCAATATGAGCACACCTGTAGCCAAAAAACAAAAAGAGTGTAAATAGTGGCTTCTATATTAACCTTGTAGGATTATGGTTTCATTATTGAGAGCATAGAGCAGGGGTGGGCAAACTTTTTGACTCGAGGGCCACAATGGGTTCTTAAACTGGACTGGAGGGCCGGAACAAAAGCATGGATGGAGTGTTTGTGTGAACTAATATAAATTCAAAGTAAACATCATTACATAAAAGGGTACGGTATTTGTTTTTTTTTTAGTTTTATTCATTTCAAACGGGCCGGATCCAGCCATGGGCCGTAGTTTGCCCACGGCTGGCATAGAGCGATGGGCAATGGACAACCAGCAACAGAGTTATCCAGGTGATGGAGGTGGAATTGAGACAAGGCTGTCCATCACCAGGTTTGAATTCAGAGAGTTCATTTGCCTCCTGGTTTCACCACTGCTATTGCATCTGCTACTTAACCTCTCTAATGACCTACTTTCTCATATGGGGAATACAGATAGTAACACAAATATTAACTCATCTCTGAAACAAATACTGTTGGAGCACCCAGTTGGCTTCGGGCACTGTGCTAAATGGTAGACATTGTGCAAAGTGTCTCCTGTGCAGCTGTTTTGAAGATCAAATGTCATACTATGCATAGGCTGCCTAACAAAACACCTGACTCAGGAGCAAGCGTTTAAATTATGCACATATTATTGACAAATACAGAAGCTGGTCCTTAGGATGAGATCCCTGAGATAGCCCTCAGTGTTATTCATAACTTGCATCCAACATTGTGCTAAAAATTTTATCCGGGAAATCAGGCCAGGAAAATAAATAAAAGCCATCCAGATCAGAAAATAAGTAAAGCTGTACTTATTCATTGACATTATAACTATCTATGTCAGTGGTTCGCAATCTTCTGGCCCTTTAAATACAGTTCCTCATGTTGTGACCCAACCATAAAATTATTTTCGTTGCTACTTCATAACTGTAATGTTGCTACTGTTATGAATTGTAATGTAAATATCTGATATGCAGGATGGTCTTAGGCGACCCCTGTGAAAGGGTCGTTTGACCGCCAAAGGGGTTGAGAACCGCTGATCTATGTAGAGCATTTGATTGACTATACCAAAAAAAGCGACTAGAATGAGCAAGCTAATAAAGTTGCAGAATACAAGATCAATATTCAAAAATTCATTGTATTTCTGTGTACAAAAAAGAAAAAATATACAATGTCTTCAAAATATAAAACAGAAATAAGTCCGGTACTATCTTTCAAACTTTCATTAAATTTAAAAACTGTCCTAAAATGTTAAAAATTTAGTGAAAAACAACAGAATGAGCTGTTCTTTACAAAAATTCATTTCCCATATCACAGTGGGTCATGTGCCCATTCCATCACAGTCAGGACAATTGGATGTCATGATTAACAAGCAGAAAAAAATAAGGGAGGGGTGCTCTCAGTCCCACCAAAGAGTAGCTATTGCATTTGGTTAGAGTCATTGATATTTGAAGCCTGAATTTACCAATAACCGTGATCTATTTTGATATTAATTGTTAACAGTGCATAGACAAAACAGTTTCTTAGCGATGAACTGCTGAGCAGAATTTGAGATGTTAAATAAAAGAAACCATCCATAAATAGAATTGGCCCTTATTTATATCTCTGACCACATCTATTTGCCAAATTACCTTCTTTTTCTTTATATAAAAACTCAAAAAGTGAAAAGTATCTTTCCCCCATGTTTCTCATACTCTCCCCCCCCTTCCTTCCACATTTACTGTGCATCAGCTCTGTCCCAAACACCCTGCTTAGCCACCTTCAAGGACACACCACCTAGTGGGAGAAATACACGCAAAAGTCACAAAACTCAGCTGGACTGTGCAAGGGTGAATAAGGCGGTAATTTTCTCTTTTCAAAAGATCTTAAAAGTTTGTCCCTTTGAAAATTCACCTTGCGATGCTCAAGTTTACAAAGAAGAGATTGGCCTGAGCTGAGCTGGCCATTGGCAGAGAGAGCCTGCTATGGAGTGGGGAAGGTCAGGCGGCCCTTGATGAAGCCAGGGTGTGTGAGACCTGGGCCAGTCCATCCCCTCTGTGGCCCCAGCTTTATGGGGAGGGAGGGGAGGGCTCATGGGATGAGGGTGCATCCAGCTCAACACTGTGGTCTTGCGTGGGCTCTTTAAGAAACATTTGATCCAGATGATATTTAAAGACTCATAATTCTCCAAGGATTGGCCAGGGAGGGTTTTCCTGTTTTCTCAAGCTGCCCTGCAGAACATATTATACTGTCCAGAAATGATGTTTAAAGTTTCAATAGCTTCTGGTTCTCTGGGCCACATCACCTTGCAGTTGCCCTCAAATTGTTTCTGAATCACGTTTCCTCTGGCACGAAGCAGGAGCCCTCGGTTCACATTACGCCTTACAATGCACAGCGCTCTCACCCTGCTGCAGAGGAGCTTTCATGTCAGAATGAAAAATGATAAAGCAGAAATGAAATAGCAACCACATGTGCTCTGGAGTGTGGCCCCGGCTCAGCGTGGCCTTTCCGAGCTGGGAGCCAACCATCTCTGCAGCACGAACACAGATAGGGGCTGCTGGGGGTGGAGGCTGCTCGCAAGGTCCCCAACTGGGGGTGACCTGAGGCTGGGAAGGGTTGTCTAGTGGCCAGTCACCCCGGAAGTGGCTACTGTAAGTAGAAGGCAGAACAGTAAGTGAGAGGAGGGGTTAAGGAGATGGACCCGGAGGAATGCGTTCAAGTCTTCCTTAGGTCAGTCTGCCCAGTTGATTCTACAGGCTGATGGTCAAACCCTTCTCTCTTCTTCATACCTAGTCCTTTTTGTTCTCAGCTGAATTCCTGTGGCATCCTTCTGTCTTATCACATTAAGTTGTGTCACCTTTAAAACTATTCATCACTTCTCAAGACAATGTGCTACATATATATTTTTTTTAATCTAGTGTTAGTTGTGAAAGATGAGTGAATTCTGAAGATCTAATACACAACATGAAGACTCTAGTTAACAATACTGCACCGGGTACTTGAAATTTGTCTGAAGAGTAGATCTTAGGTATCCTCGCCACAAAAAAAGAAAGAAAGAAAGAATAGGAATGGTAACTATGTGAGGCGATGGACATATTAATTAGCTTGATTCTGGTGACGATTCTACAATATATACATATATGAAAACATGAAGCTGTATACCTTAAATATGCAATTCCTATTGGTCAATTGTACCTTAATAAGCTGGAAAAAGTTCTGAAACCCCACTTTCAGGTTGTTCATGATAAAACAAGTTCCAGGCTCCTTAACACAATTTAAAATATCATTGGTGATCTTACTTCTTATCTCCTGAGACTCCCTCAGGTCATATCTACTTAATGTCTTAACAAGCTAGGCACAGTTCCTGGCACACACCATGCTCATGGATACTTGCATGCCCTGGGCCATGGCTTTCCCCAGCGTATGAGCCCTTACTTCACATGACAAACAGTACTCATTCTTTTAGGCTCAATTCAGACACCACCTTCTCTGCAAAGTCCACTTGATAATCGTTCTGGGAAAATTAGTACCCCCATTCTAGCTCTTTATCACTTCATTCATAAAATTTAATATTGTAATTTATTTACAATTCTTTTCCTGGCCTAATACTAGCAACTTAAATACAGGAAATGTCTTCTATACCTTGTTGCTATAGACTGAATGTTTACCCTTCTTCCCCCCCAAAAATATATGTTAAATCCTAATGCCCACTGTGATGTGTCTGGAAGGGAGGCCTTTGGGGGATGATTTGGTCATGAGGATAGAGCCCTCATGGATAGGATGAGTCCCACATAAGAGAGCTAAGAGCCCTGCCCTTACCCTTTCCACTCTGTGACGAGAGAGTAAGAAGGTGGCTACCTATGAATTAGGAAATGGGCCCTTACCAGACACTGATCTTGGTGCCAACACTTTGATCTTGGACTTCTCAGCTTTCAGAACGGTAAGAAATATAGTTCTGTTGTTAATAGGCCACCCAATCTATAGTAATTTTTTTATAGCAGCCTGAACAGACTAAGACAGCTGTCTAGTGGTGTGCTAGAGCCAGCCATACCACTTGTAAGAGCCTATTATACATATCTTTCCCACCCCTGACTAAGTTCATTGATTTCACATGACTAGTAAAAAATCAGCCATGGTGGGATTATTTACACCACAGAAATTGACCCATCCTACAAATCAGCCCTTAACCCCCCAACAGCATTTTGTTAAACGTTTGCTAGCATACCACTACTTGTATTCATCCTCAAACCTAACACAGGATCTGAAACAGAGTCTTTACCAAAAAGTTGAATGAATAAATCTATGAATGAGTGATCTAGATAATGAATTGATAAATGGTGCAACCATAATCCACTTAGTCGCCAATCCTTTCACAATATTTTTTTTATCTATAAAATAACAAGGTAATATAGATGGGAAAGTGTTAAAATACATACATCATATTATATATACAAATCATTAGGGGTTCAAAATTATTTCTTATGTCAATATTTGTCTAGAAATGCAGCCAAATGGATGATTAAGTGAGGGCATGGAGAATATTATGCTAAGCGAAATAGTCAGAGAAAAACAAGTATCACAGGATCTCACTTATAGTGGAATCTAATGAACAAAAACTGATAAACAAGTTAGATCCAGAGACATGGAACAGACTGAAGAATCTCAGAGGGAAGGAGGGAGCAGGGTAGGAAGAAATTAAACCAAAGAACTTAAATGCGTATGTGCATAACCCATGGGCAGACAATAGTGCAGTAGCCCTGGTGTGGGGAGGACGGGGAGGAGGGGATTATTGGGGGGGTGGGGAGGAGAGGTACATCTGTAAATACTTTCAGCAATAAAGATAAAATAATAAAAAATAAAAGAGAAAGGCTTAAGAGCAGCCTGAATCCTTCAGGTAGTCACATAACCTAACTTTCTCCCATTTGTAAGCTTTAGGTACCATCCCCAGTAATTTTCAGACTCTTATGATATATGAATCAAATTGCTTGGAATATGTCCCATTATCTGCTTTTAAATAGATGAACTCTTACTAAAGAATTATATGAAAGTTTATTTTTAAATGACATCTGGTTAACAGTCCCTGAATCTCACTTAATTCTCATTGCCTGCCAGCCATAAGTTGGATATGCCATCCCCAATAACTTTAACCCCCACATCCACTTCGACAACTAAACCTGATGTTTATCCAATTACCAAAATCTAGGAAGAATTTCACCTACTACAGGAGCCCACACTTATCCACAGTTTCACTTTCCTCAGGTTGTTAGCTATAGTTAACAGCAGCATAAAAATAGTAAATGAAAAATTCCACAAACAATTTATAAGTTTTAAATTGCTCATTATCCTGAGTAGCATAATAAAATCTTAAACCTTTCTGCTCCATCCTGCCCAAACCATGAATGATCCCTCTGTCCAATGCATCCGGGCTGTATAATCTACCAGCCTGTTAGCCAGTTAGCCGCCATCTGGGTTGTCAGATAGACTGTCATGGTCTCTTGTATTCAATTAAGTCTCATTTTAAGTAACAATGGTCCCAAAGCACAAGAATCATAATGCTGGCAATTCAGAGATGCTAAAGAAGAGCCATAAAGTACTTTCTTTACATGAAAATATGAATAAAGTACAATAAGATGTTTTGAGAGAGGGAGAGGAGCTACATTCATGTAACTTTCATTACACTATATTGCCATCATTGTTCTATTTTATTATTAATTATTGCTGTTAATTTCTGTGTCTAATTTATAAATTAAACTTTATGATTAGTGCAAATGAGTAGGAATAAACAGTATATGTAGAGTTTGGTACTATTTAAGTTTTCAGATATCTACTGGGGGCCTTGGAATGTACCCCGCATGGATAAGAGGGAACTTCTATATAAGTTTACAAAAATGTTCTAAGAAAAAAAATGTGGGATATATTCCATCACCATTTTTCCCCTTTACCTTCTGCTATCTCTCCACACCCTTCTTCCCCTCTGGCAACCCCCATACTGTTGTCTGTGCCTATAAGGTGTTTTGTTTGTTTGTTTGTGTTTTTTGCTTATTCCCTTCACCTTTTTCACCCAACCCCATAACCTCCCTCCCATCTGACAACTATCAGTCTGTTCTCTATGATAGTTTAAATAAGTATAAAACAGACACTGTTGACTTGGACGCTCAGGGGAATGATTCTGGCCCATTGTGTCAGGGAGGGCTCTTCAGCCTTTCACCAGCAAGACAAGGGATTTACAACTGGTCTCCTTGGCAAGTCAGAAGCCAAATCAAGGCTTGGAGAAGCCAGGAGCTCGTTTCTTCTTGGCAAGTCTGAGGGGATTAAACTGGCAGATAGGGATGAATGTGGCTGCCGGTGCCATGTCTTCCATCGCCACTGTGTCATGTCCCAGGTCAGGGGTGGAGGAGAAGCCAGCTTCCCCTGGAGGTCTCCTCTCCAACGCCTCTCCCTCTCAGTCTACCCACAGACCAACATCATGCCTTTAAGGTCTGAGAGCGTCAAAATAAAACACAAGGTTTGTATTTCTTAAAGAAAATAAAGCTTTCGCCCAAGGAGCAGTGAAACAGAAATTTAATTATTTTTTCCTCTGAGGGCAAGAGACTTTCCTTTTCGCACCCAAAGCACATAACCCAGTTCCAGGCATCTGGAAGTTTCTAAACTGAAACACAAAAATGTATGTTCAATTGTGTGAGAATAAACAGACCCAGCCCAGGGCACCTCTGAGAGTCGCTGACTGAAATGACATTGTGCGGAGACACTGAGCCAGAGCTCACGGGTGGGCCTGAGACGGGCAAGCTGGGTGTGGAGGGGACAGCATCGACCTCGAAGATGTGCTCAGTGAAGCCGAGACACAGGAAGCTCACACAGTTAGCATCACGCCAAGCCCTGCGCAAGCAGCTGTTTGGTTGGTGACTGTGGCTGGCAGTCTATGGCTCTACATGCGAACAGCGATAAATGCTATGAAAATTCAGAAGTCAGGTGAACTAACTGGTCACTCTGTGGGAAGGCCACTTAGCTGGGACACAAGTCCCTCACCCTTAGCGGCAGGTTGGAGGTAGTGGTATTTCTTTAGCTCCTGTATTTCCTTATGCCCCATTTGACCTCTGCTTTGAGCACTTTGGTCCAAGGACCGGGATACACAGCTTGTACCCTGAGCTGCTGGGAGGATACGGACCTGCAGAAGCCTGGCCTTTACTATTTCAGTATCTTCTCAGGTGCCTCTCTCCTCCTCGTGAAATCCACATTTGGGGCTGGAAGCAAGGTCATTTTTTTCCCCAGAAATAAGACAAATTCCCTCGGAGGATATTCTAGTCCCACAGGTCCCAGACCGCATACTGAGGTGCTCCAGGAGGCCATAGTGGATGCACAGGGCGCCAGGCTTGACAGGCTTTTAATGAAAGAATTAATTTCCACGAAGTGCCAGTGGACATCTGTCACACATCCATGAGAGCTACGGGCTTGAGGTGGGCACAGTATCACATTCCTTTCAATACTGTCATATTTTTTGCAAAGTAGGTTTTCGGTGGTTGTGGATAAAAAGCAAGCATTGCCTAAACATCAATGTGGAGCAGGAAAGGAGGGTGGAGGCAACCAGTCAGATTCCAAGTTTTGAGACACTGTAGAGGATGCAACAAGCACAATATCCTATTTGTGAGTAATTGCGTTTTCTAAAGGATGAAATAAATGTATTTTCTTTCCCTTAAAGTATCCAATGTAATAAAAGGCTAATATGCAAATTGTCTCCTTGGGAGTTCGACCAACTGGGAGTTCTACCACTAGCTATGACATGCACCGACCACCAGGGGGCAGCATGGAGCGAAGGAAGGCCCCAGCCAGCAGCCGGAAAGCTCTGATAGGCCCTGATCGCTGGCCTAGGGACCCTATCCGTGCATGAATTTCGTGCACTTGGCCTCTAGTGTGTAATATATATTAACACATAGATATTATACATAGTATATGATATACATGTGTGTGCATATACATATGTAGTTGTTCATATGGAAAATCTATAATAATAAAAGCGTAACGTGCTAATTAGACCAGACGGCAGAACAGCGAAATGACCATCCGGACGACCTTCCGGACAACCTTCCAGAAGACCTTCCAGACAAAGCCAGGGCTGCGAGGGCCAAGTCTCTTGCATGAATTTCATGCATTGGGCTTCTAGTAATATAATAATTAATAAATAATAATATAATAAACTTTGTTTTGTGTACTTACAACTGTAAACCAATTTATAAATAAAATAGCTAGTAAATTGTTAGAGCATAAATGTATATCAAGTTGTTTGGCCCTAACTACTTACCAAATGGAATATTGGGCATTTATTTTAGTCTAGGGATATTCTGAAAAAAATTATTGAGTCACTAAGGGCACTGTGATTCAAGAAAGTTTGTGACCCTCTGCCTTAGGCAAACTGGTTGGTGATCCTACAAAAGTATAACTCACAAGATTCCCATTCCAGTTTAGGCTTTGTAAACCTGAGGAGGTGGAGGAAGTAACCAACTTCAGTAAGCAAATCCTCAATATTTTGTTGATTAATATTTTCTCCTAACATTTCTTGAGCCAGTTACTGAAAAACAACAACACTTTAAATGCATTATATTCTATAATTTTGACAATGCCCCAGTGAAGTAGATGTTGCATCATTCCTATTTTACAGAAGAGGGAACCGAGGCTCAGAGAGGGTAAGTAAGTGTGCATGTCACCCGGGATGGTTTGACTTGGAGCTGGTTCTTTTTCCATCACACCACACTTCCCCCAAAGGGATAATGGATGGGTGGGTGGGTGGATGGATGGATGGATGGATGGTTGCCTGGACAAGTCAAAGACCTGGCATTCCAGAACAGGGTGGACAGGGAGGAAACTCCAAATGGGATGGCAGAGAGAGCTGGAAAGGATATCGATTAAACACTCTTCTTTAGGGACTGAATAAACAAACAGAATGCCTGACAAATCTACATAGCGTTCTGCAAAGTTTATCCTTTCTTTTGCTTTTTGTAGATATCCAAGAACTGTATCATCTGTTGCCGTACATTTAATTCCTAGTGACTTAGTAAAGGCATAAGCTGATCCAAGTTCAAAGAGGATGATCCCGTGGGCTCTGCATCTCTTTTACCTATCAAATATACCCATAAACCACCCACCCAAATGCTTGGGATGCTTGAGATAGCTCTGCCCCAATCAAGTGTATCTATTAGCATAAAATATTTAGATATTAAGTTTCTAATGCTTTAAAGAAAAAAAAAACTTCAGAGCAGAAGTATGTTTTCCTTAACCTCATTTGTTTTAAAGAAAAAAGAATGAAAGAGAAAAGAAATGCATCATGTTTTATATAAAGGAAACAGCTCCAGGCAAACCTTGCTAAATATTTTAATGGTTTAAACATTCATTTTAGCAAGTTTTCTTTAATTTTCTTAACTTTGTTCCTTTTGAACTGGCTCAACCTTCATGTTTAATCCTTGGAGCTTTCAAGGAACAGCTCACAGCAAGTTATATACACAAATATAACAAACATTTCAAATAAAGCACAATGCATAAAACAGAGAACAGGAGGACTCTGACAACAGCTGCGAGATTTAACACTAATAGTTTTGAAAGATTTTGGCTTGAAGGTTAAGAGTATCTTATGACAATAAGCAGGCTTTGTATATAATGTCAACAGTCCTGTTGCAACATGTCCAGTTTTAATTTATTCTTTTTCATTTGTATAAGACAAATAATATAATTATGGATGTCTGGTTCATGACATTGAAGTTAAAGAAAAAAACGTCCAAAATCAATCATGTTTTTCAAGAATAACAACTTTCCAAACCTCTGGCCTATGTGCCTGATAATAGCTACAGTTTGGTCTAAACGGGATAATATGCTTCAAATCTTTATACATTTATTTTATTCATATTAGTGTTCAGTGCAATGGTGCTTCTGCGTATGTGGAAGTGATTTAACTTTCCGCCCAGTTTGCTTCTCCAGAGGGTGCCATGGCTGATACCGAGTCTAGAGATGGGCGTTGTTCACCAGGACCTCCCTCCTCCTCCACAGACCGGGAACACATGGAAGTTGTCAGAACCAGCCACTGGCTTGCCCAGCAAAGTCTCTGGAACCACCCCAGGCATATCAGAGAGTGTTTTACACACATGCATGCATACACAGGAACACACGTGTGCATGACACATATGCATACAACATTGTGTAAATAATGCCATTGATCAGGGTTCACTTAAGAGGTCTGGTCAGAAATCTCAGGAGAAGGGTGCTCCATCATGGGGTACATGTTGAGAAGGCACAGAACCAAAGAAGCATGCAGCCAGAGAGCTCTAGGAGATGCCAATGAGGCTGCAGGGGTGGGGAACGTTCAGCCCAAGGCTATATAAGACCCTTTAAACGATTTGGTCTGGCCCTGCCAAAGCATTAGGGGTGGGTTAATTCACTGTCTGACCAAATAGAGCAGGCTAATTTATACGATGATAATTTTGTATGGCCCACGAATGATGTTATAAATATCCAAATGGTCCTTGACAGAAAAAAAAGGTTCCCCGCCCCTGGGCTAGAGTGTGGCTTTCAGAAGGACGAAGGCTTTAACCCCGTGTTGGTGATGAGTCCTGTCTCCTTAAGAACACACAAGTCACCAGCAATGCCTGGCAAGGCAGTCACATGGCATGAGCTGGCCTTGCTCCTGTGTCTGTGTTGAAGGATATCAGCTCTGTTCCTGGGTGGGTTCAAACAGCAGAAGTCAGGCCTGGTCGCTGCCCGCAGTGTCCAGGTCTAGTGAGAAGACCAGGCAGGCTCACCATTGTTGGGTCCTGCACCCAAGGGTATGCTTTGGCTTAAGCAGTACTCTCTAGAAGTTTCCACCATGAAAATACTAACAATAACAACAACAACAACAATATTTCTGAGTATCCACCATGTAACAGGCACTGTCCAAGGTGGTTTACTGATATTCCCTCATTGATTCCTCCCACCACCCTATAAAACAAGTATTATTACCCCATTTTTCACAAAAGAAAAATGATTTTCCACAAATATATATTAAAAACAACACTCAAAACCAGATGTTTTCCTTTAAGGAATATATAGTTACCACTTATCTTTCTTTCCTACAATGAAAATGCCAAGTATTGAACACAGGGTCTCCTGCGGCGCAATAGTGGGATTTTTTCTCGGCGGCCGTGGCCTCCTGTCATTCTCCTCTGAGTGTTTCAGAATCCACACTTACCTTCCCACCTGTTTCTATCCCAAGTTGCTTTCTTGCATGTCATCTGGAAGTATCACTCTTGCCTTAACTTGAAACCCTTGCAACCTGCACTTTCATAGGCATCTGCCAATTACTTGAGCACCCCTCACCAACATACATACAGGTCCATACACACATATGCACAGTCTCACCTGTCCATGCTAACCTCTGGTATGTCATTAAACCACTGAATATCAGCAAAGAACCTCAGGCAAAATTTAGATGAGAAACTCAACCTTGGAAGGAGCTTTGTGTCTTTAATTCCTGCCATGGTCTAGAACAGTGGTCGGCAAACTCATTAGTCAACAGAGCCAAATATCAACAGTACAACGATGGAAATGTCTTTTGAGAGCCAAATTTTTTAAACTTAAACTATATAGGTAGGTACATTGTTATTAACTTAATTAGGGTACTCCTAAGGCTTAGGAAGAGCCACACTCAAGGGGCCAAAGAGCCGCATGTGGCTCGCGAGCTGCAGTTTGCCGACCACGGGGGATGACACCCAGCCCAGTGCCTGGAGACCTGGGTTTCCCTGCCGAGTGCCTCCATCAGTCCATGCAGCTGCAGTCTTAACCACCACTAGGACTCTGATCTTGGGCATAGTGGTCCCAGTAAACCTACTTTCTTCAGGCCACTATATGACCAGGACCTTAACCGAGTCACAAAATGGGCTTCAGTGCAGAACAAAGCTCCGTTAAGCACAATTTTAGGCAATGTGGTATGTGGTGGGGGGGGGAGAAGATATCATCAGGACTCTTGAGTGAACACCCCAACTCTGTCACTAACCATGTGTGGGACATATTCCCCTTGATGTCTAAGGACAGAAGGTGAAATAGTGAAATAGTGTGGAAGGTGGAGTTTTTAGTTGCATCTTATTCTAACATCACCTGGCTCCGCAGTCTACACAACACCCATGTCAGAAAGCAGGAGGCTCCCTGCTCCTTGGAGATGGACAAGGGGGAAAATCCCTCAAACCAACAACAATGAAAAAAACCCTAAAGCATTTCACCAAGAACTATGAATGACTTAGTGCATGGAGACTCCTTCCGTAATCAATTGAAATAAGACAAGACAAGTCTAAAGAGTCATGCGAGACCTTCTCTGGGTAGCTTCTTAAGCTTCTTACCCAATAATTCCAGACTAGGAAATCTGGTCTCCTTACAGCCAAAGTGATGGAGAAATGCCTGACTGCACAGCCCTCCCTCACATCTAACAGGGCCCATTCCATTCCATGCAGTCGTCAAGAGATTGGTCTTTTGAGTTGAGCAGATATGGATGAGAGTTCCAGAAGATTTAGGTGCCTTGTGTAAAACCAAATAACTGAGAGGGAAATAACATTGATTGACTTTAATCAAGAGTTCCTTCAGAGATCTTCCCCTCACAGGTGACACCTGAGGTTAAGGAAGGTTATAGTGTGAAGTCCTGTTTACAAACTCCCCGCCCAGGTGCTATCTCCAAACCCCAACTAGTTCATTTTACAGAATGCCTGGATAGGAGCACCTGGGTGTTTTTCTGTTTCAAGAAGCTACCAGTGTTCTGTCTTTTGTCCTTCCTGTTTAAAACTACACTGTTTTGCTTTGGAAAGCCTGGGCTCCGTAGCTCCTCATGTTACAGAGATTTCTACATCTAAAACTCACTGACACCACCACCGTTACTTGAAACGGGTCTTCTCTGCTGGTTTTCATAACGGCGCCGCTTCCTTTATGCAAACTGATGCCCTCATCAGAAAAGCTCTTGGGTACAAATGACCAAAAGTGCATTCAAACTTGCTTTAACACATGTTCATTGTAAGTATAGATAACACCTCATAAAATTAATGGAAGAGTTGCAGTACCTGGAAACCTTGGGATAGGGGACTCACCCTTTCCGGGACACTGTCTCTACTGCTTCTCTCTGGTGTCTAATGGTGTAGAGATAAGATGAGCTCTACGTCCGCAGTCTCCACGTCCACGATGCTCCTTTATCAGAAAGGAAAAAGGATTTTTCTCTATTTGCTCCACTCAAGAGAATCAGGGGGAAACTCTGATTTCTGTACCTTGGCCATATTCCCCTTCCCAGATTAAGCACTGTTGCCCAAGGGGTGGGACATTATTATTATCTAGATCTGGGTCATGTGCTCACATGTGTCTTGAAGATGGGACTCATGGCATTGGCAGTCTGCAGAAACTCGTAGTTTGAAGTTTCTACTATCAAAGTAAGGGAGCAAAGATGCTAGAGTAATATAAATGATGTAAATATTTGTACATCACAGATAATAATGATTATGGTGTGACTCACGACAAGGCCATATGTGCCAGGTTTTACATACAATTGCATCTCAGGTATTCTTTACAATATCTGAGAAGGTGTTTTCCCCTATGCATTGATGAAGAAACTACAGACCACAGGGCTGTATAGGTGGTGCCAATGCCAGAGAAAAGAGCTGGAAAGTCATTCAGAATTTGAGAAATAGTTCTGGATATCCTAGTTTGGTACTGTCTAAGTCATTTCCCTGGATGAAGATAAAACACACAGCTCTCTAAATCTTATTATGCAAAAAATAAAGAGAGAAGAGACTGATATTGGGAGAATTAAATCATGACTAATGAAGGAATATTTGGGTCTTAGAGGAAGACTAAAATGCTGGAGCTGCAGAAGCCTTTGAGGTGAACCAAAGCCTTGACTAGTCGTTCTAATAAAAACTCTGAAATTAGAAAAATTACATACTCAGAAAATGACAATTCAATACATTGAATCCCAATTTTAATATATTTTTAGCTTTGTAGAATATGAATGTTTTAATTATTATTTAGAGAAACTGACAAGGTAAATCATTAAGAGAAGCAAAAGATGCTAGAAATAAGAATAAAATATTTGGAAAAAGTATCATTCTAAGAGAAATAGCTATTAAACTGTTTAATATGTGAAAATGTGACCATGATTTGATGACAAAAAGTTAAAAATACATTGAATTTATGTGTATCCTGAAACTTGACCAAAGAAAGTTTATAAATCCCTGTGGAGTAAAGGCAAACATAATGTAATAAAACAAAGTTCATAACTATAACAAGCTAAGAACTGATTTTCATGACTTAGTTCATAATAGAGATATTTATTATGTTACTATCTCAAGCAGACATATATGGACTAATAGTAATGTAATTTAATTACATAGTTCAGCTAAAGATGATAAAGGACTTAGTGCCATGAATGATAAAACTGAAATTAAGAGAAATTCTTTACTTATTTTAAAATATATTTTTATTGACTTCAGAGAGGAAGGGAGAGGGAGAGAGAGATAGAAACATCAATAATGACAATCATTGATCAGCTGCTTCCTCCACGCCCCCTGCTGGGGATCTAGCCACAACCTGGGCATGTGCCCTGACCAGGAATGGAACCATGATCTCCTGGTGCATAGGTTGATGCTCAACCACTGAGCCACGCTGGCTGGGCAAGAAATTCGTTACTTATTGCAATGAGTTACCTAAGGACTTTTTAATGAAAAGTTATTGGAAATGTGCATGTATTTCCCTGGCAAAATAAAGTTGTAAGCAGGCTCATTATTTAGCTAGTGACACGTGTATCAAAAGAATGCTCCTGCCAGCAATGTCTTAATAGCAATAAGTGATTTGAAAATTATAACAATTATTGTATGTATAATTTGCACCATAATTTATATCACTTGGTAGACCTTATTTACATTTTAACTGTTTGTGTTATATATTGAATCTCCACCCCCGCCCCCATTAGTAGTAAAATGTCTCACTATCCCCTCAGCATTTATGGACAAGGAATGAAGGGGGCAGAAAGGGCATTCTCATGCCAGGACCAGTCCAGAGTGTTTGCTGCAGGAGGAGTCATTCGGGTGATTGAAAGTTGAATAATTTCAACAGGCAGAACAGATAAGATAGTCTTCCAGAGGGAGCGAAATTTGAATACACAAATTGTTTGACGATTGTTACCGGACCATTATGTTAGCTTTAGAGGGCCTTAAAAATATGAGTGGGAAACAAGGTCTAATGAAGTAAATTAGGATCAGATTGTGGGTATCTTGAGAACCAGATGGAGCAATAAAATTCTTCTGGCTCTTGTGAATCACCTTTAAAAAAATCATAAAAGTGACATGGGGGCCTTAGTTCCCTTATCTGTAAAATAGTGATAAATGATTTTTCCAGGGTTAGAACTGAATTCTGTATATGAAAGAACCTGGCGCAGGGCGGCTTCTGCTGTAGATAACTGGAAAATGTATCCTGGTCTATAAAATTTCTGTGCCTGGGTAAAATGCGCGCAGTCTTTTCCTAAGCTCATACACCCAGATTGAGAGATAAGGATGAACAGAAAAGTAATATAATTTCCCTAAAGGAGATATACCCTGTCTATTCTTTTATCTGTTTCTTAAATCATCTTTAGCACTTTAAAGAAAATGGTAACAAAGGAACCCCTGAATTCATTATATTGCATTTTATTAAGAAGGCGTTCACTACATTCACCTTATTTTTCCATGACATGATACAGCTTTGCCTCTGCCTATTCTGTCTAGTCATGACATTTTGCTGGGGTTCAGAGCACTTAGTTGGTTGTATATTTTTTGGCTCATACGAAATCCAAGGTAATGAGCTTTAACACTACAAAGGCACTGGAATGCTTTCAAAAACATTTGCTTCCCACAAGACAAATTAGCTGAACCAAGCAATAAAATGTGACATTAAGCATTCAATACTCCTATTTTTATGCAGTCCCAGGTCAACAAATATGACCCCATTGGGGGCATTTCTCTAATGCCCTTGTTCAGAGTTGTACTAAAAACCTGTCTCTAGGAAGCTAATCAATAGTTATTTATGTATGGTAGACCCCCCAAAGAAAGCCTACCTCATAAATTGAACTCGAGGCATTCTGGAAGCTTCTGAACCTAATGTGGTTTATAAGGACCCTCCATCAAGTGGACCACCCTGCGTGCACACATACGTCTACATCTGTACAAGTCCATTTGCAATACATCACTTTTACTTCTTTGGTATTGTATCTTAAGGTCTTGGAAAAAAAATTCTAAAGGTGTCTAATGATCAGTGAAATCCTATTCTTTTGGACATTTTTAAACATTCATGTTTAGACTTCCTACCTGCTGAATATCTAGTCCTTACAATAAGGGATGCGTCCAGTTCGCCTGGAGTATCACAGTCCTTCTATTGGAGGAACAACATATCTCTAGGCAAACTGAAATTGGTCTAAAGCAGGCAGGCCAGAGAGTGAAGAAAGATCTTACAGGGAACAGTTGTGAAGACTGGGTATGCCTGGCCCAGAGAAGGTGAGAGTCCTGGAGTGCAGGAGGGAGAAAGTGGTGTCTGCAATGTCCCTAAAAGACTTAAATAGAAGGGACCTTAAGGGGGTTAGATGAGGAGCAAGCAACAGAGTGATAGGGAGACAGAGTTTAGGTCAGTATGAGGAATAACTTTCTAAAACAGTGGTCAAAACAAACAAACAACAAAAACACAACACTAAGCAGAGATGAGATAAGAGAGGATCCAGCTGGTGATGCTCCAGGCCTGGGATGAAAGGCCTCAGTGATCCTCACAGCACAGGATTCTTTCCTGCCTCTGCTGTTTCAGGAGGTTCTCATCCAGCCGGTGTGTCCCACACACAAGGCTTCCATGAGTTAGGTGGCCTATTTCCTAAGGACCCCAAGTTTTCTTTCATTCCAAGATCCTCTTTTAAATTTTTGTAGAAGATAAAGTAGAAAAATAAAGATATTTATTTATGCAAGTTTCAATTAACTTTAATATATTTTACCTTGAATTTTTTTGAAGAATTTAAAAAATTCACTAGGAAAATCAAGACATTTGCTCAATCAGGTTGGTAAATTGCTGCCTGTTTTACCTGTCAAAATTATGGGTGCTTCCACCCTTTAGGCTACTCCATACCTTAATTAATTAATAGCAAGGAGAGAAAACTTCAAAACACCAAGGAACAGATTGGCCAATCAGCTGTATAGGCCCCTTATTTCTTTTGAAATATAATATCCTAACAATTTACAGATGTTCCCTGCACTACTTTCAGCCTCAGCTTGGAGTAATCCAAGTAGTCCTGGGTCATCAAGATGGCAATTGTGACTGGGTGCCTGGGAGCTGAGTCAGAAGTGTGCTCGAGGCCTGTAGCCAAATTTAGATGGAGAATGTAGAGCTCACCATCCCGTCAAGGCCACTTCTCTGTTCTATCACCATCCTGAGAGCTGCAGTTTAATTATGACTTCTCCTGGAGACTTTTCAGTGGTGACCTCAGTTCACTGTGCAACTCTATTATAGCACACTTCTGTCTTTGAGAGCTGCGAAGGGATGTACGTTTCCCTGATCTATTTAGGGAGCTTCAAAGAGGGATTTGAACATGTTAATCCCTCTCTCTATGTGCAGTCCATACTTATTTAAGAGTAGCTCTCATAACCTTAACTGTTCTGATAAAAAGGGAAAATAATTACTAGGACAGTGCTATAAAGTCTAAAAAATCCTTTGACATTGCCCTGGACATTCCTCTGCAGAAATCTGATGGCCACAGTCAATATTATGGCAAGATATACATAAGAATGAAGGACTAAGTAAAAAAAATAAAAAATTCCAAGAGGCTAGCAGGACTGGCAGGAGAGCTAGAATAGCAGCCAGGGTGGAGGTGACTCATGGGTGAGCAGAAGTAGCAGGTCTTGTTATTTCTGTTATAAGGTGCAGTGGAGTTTTTGGCTGTGGAGCTCTTCAGTAATCTTTTAAGTCAAGGCATCTCTGGAAGCCCCTTCTGGTTCCAAGGTTCTACTTTCTTCAACAACTTTAGGCTCTATGTCAGCCCGCAGCAATTCTAGCTTCATGAATCAATCAACCACCAAAAACTCCATCTCTGTTGGCCATGCTTAAGAAAGAAAGTTTAAAGCAGAGTCTTCTCTTGCCTTTTGGACTAGTCTAACAAGAAGATGAGGTATGCACACGCGGGCGGAACGCTGCTGGTAGTCAATGCAGTCGGGGGAAAGAAAGTGTCATGCAGGCAGTACACATGGCCCATGTCACCCATGTCTTTGGCTAGGCTGGGCCAGAACATGAGGAGGGATCTGAAGAGATAACTATTTGAACCAAGATCCAATTAGTCCAGTGGTCCCCAAATTTATTTAGCAGAGTATCTGATAATCAATGTCTATTGTGAAATATTTCAGAATGATGTGAGATATATATATATATATATATATATATATATATATATATATATATATATATATATATATATAATTTTTTTAAATAATAATTTTATAACATATATCAACTTACATCAGGTCATGTTAGATTAAAAACTGGTAGCTGTCCCTAAATATGTATATGCGGGAAATAAACCACCTAAATAGCAGCCATTTAGGGCCAGTACAACTAAGGTCTGCATCAGTGTTCTGTAACCACATGATTTAAGAATTGATGATTAAGTCAAATAAGAGGAAACTAAACATGAAATTGCTCTTATTCCCTGGTTTTGCTTTGGGAAGCAACACTAAATAAGTTTTCAAAATATATCTGTCTCCATCCTCTCCCTGTTTCCAGCGGGATACGTTTTTGGGAGTTTGAAAGGGTCCCACCAGAGTGTGTATGAGTGTTGTATCAACCCTCACCTCCCCACCCACATGAAAACATAATTTTCATGTCTTATCCTTCTGCTAATGTTAATGATGCTCCCTTAACCTATCCAGACACAGGTCATCTCGGCAACACACGAAGTCAATGTTGGAAGCCAAGAACCAGTTTCCTTATCCTATTATTTTCCTCTATTTGAGGGGCATGCCAGCTGACAAGGTAGGGTCAAAGACTTGGATGTGTGCAAGAGGAAGGGGGCAGATTTTAAGGATGAGGGTTGAGGCTTTTCCCAAAGTGCAGGGATCACATCATATAGCTCCTGGTAGAGCAAAGAAGGTGGGTCAAAAGTGTGAGGACCTCACATAACACGTCATTTCTTCTCATCTTGAGAACTTGAGGCGACCTTGGCCATCAGTTCCATTGGTTAGCACTCACAGGTGATAGTTTGAGTTGCTGAAGTTACCTCATGATATTGTATTCATCAACACTCTGGGTCTTACTCTGATATTCTGATCTGGACTAACCTCACCTTCCCCTCACTCAGTCCCACACCAACACACACACACACACACACCAGGCTATAATAACATATTTGTAGATTTGATCTACTGAATAATTAACCAATTGCAAATTACCTTATAATATTAAAATAATTACTTCCATAATGTTTTCAGACAGGGTAGCACTTATAATGAATATGATTGATGTAGGTACTGTAAGTTTTTCTATTAGAAGAAAAGTAACTTGATATATGAAACTAATAATATACATACTAGTATATATATTTAAAATGTTCATAATGTAGTTTCTCTCATCTACTAATAAAAGGTAAAGTTACTTAAGTTATTTTGTTTTTCTTTTTTTATCTCACGATATAATCTATAATAATAAAAGTGTAATATGCTAATTAGACCAGATGTCCTTCCACATGACCTTCCTGACTAAGCTGGGGCTGCGAGGGAAGCCTGGGTCCTGGGTGCCAGAGGGAAGCCAGTGCCAGCATCCAGGGGAAGGAAGGCCTACTCTTGCATGAATTTCATGCATCAGGCCTCTAGTTTCTTAATATTTATAGTAACACCTTTCTCATCTGAAAAGTATATCTTAACTTCTTTTCCACTCCTTGTCCTCTTGTTTATCTGTTACATTACAACAAAAAAATCAATTTTTGAGGACAAAATACATTTCAAAGATATACTTTGAGGTTAATGCTACATAGAGGCACTGGCAAATACAGTTAAGAAAGTCCAAAATATTCCACAAACTTCAAAAAAGAGGAAGCCTGAGTCTTCTCCTCTCTGAAGCTCTGTTTCTCCATCGGTAGAATGAAAGATATGGAAGACACAACCCAAGCTCCCTTCCAATTCCAATATTCTCTGACACTCTGTAATCCATTCCTTTGCATGGTGTAAGATAACCAATAGACAACATTCATTTTCACTCAAGTGTGGCCACTGCATGGAAAGACCACATTGAAATGCAATGCCTCATGTGTCAGAGGTCCCTAATAGACGTAGTAGGTCCCTATATTCACCTGGCACCACAACACAACAATTACGATAGCCTTGTCCTGAGCTCCTGTGCAATAGACACCAGCAGGGTGACCCGGAGAAGCCCTTCCCCCACTGCTTTTGCCCAGCTCTGCATCCAGAGCACAAGCCAGCCTGAGGGACGCCCGCCCCTGCAGAGGGTCTCCACCAGGGAGACGGGCAGCTGCCATCTCTCAACAAGAGCTTCTGAGGCGCAGGGAGAGGAAGCCAGGTCCAGGCCCTTTGCTTCTGCTGCTGCTCCCTGTCCTGCTCAGTCACATGTTCCTGCTTCAGGACCTACAGGCAGGTCTCTTCAGGGAAAGCTTGGTTCTTTCTTTCTGGTTTATACTAACTTTCTATAGACTATTGCATTCGCTTTTTGTTTCTATACACTCCCTGCAATTTTGACTTAGGAAGTCTTTGGTTCTGACCAGCCTCCCCTGACGTTATGTAAAGCACAGGGAGATAGATGTTCTAAAGAGACCTCCGCCTCAATCTAAGGGAAGGGCCATCTAGTCTGAGCGCACAGAAGGGTAGACTCTATTTTCCTCACCCCTGGCTCTGGGATTCAAAATAAAGGAAGGAAGCTCCTCACCTATCAGGGCACATGATAGGTTTAGTGGTATTACCTGTGAAGCATCCACCACATTGGAGCACAGACTGTGGGTCTGCACCCCACATGTGCCTTCTCTCCAGGCGGTAGGGCTCATAACACTCAGCAATGCCTTATGAGGCTTTTTCTAAAGATGTCCTTAGCCCAGAAATTAGCAGAGGCAAATCTGCTTCTCATTATCCTGATAGGCAATGATTTATACCTTCCAACTTGGGGGAGGGGAGAGTGCCAAAAGAGGTGAAGCATTTGGCAAGTGATTATTATCAACCCTTCTAGGAGAATGTGCTCCCAGCACTTTGCCGGAATCATTTCCCTCACCATTCCTGGTACCTCCACCCCAATCCACTGTCCTCTTTCCTGGGTAACACATTTAGCTCATGTTCTTTCATTCCTGACATTCTGCTTATCAATAACTGCTCAACCTACTCCTTTGCAACCCAATCCACCTTCCTCCAATGAGTCCCTGTTATATGAGCTCTGCTCTCTTCCAATGACCCTAAAAATCCTTAGGGGTTTCCTCTTCCCATCTACACATTCATCAGTCAGTCAGTCAGTCAAGCAACAAGTATGCAGGAGGTAATTTGAGGGCTTTTACATAAAAAATTAAACTGCTATTTAAAAATCCCACTATTTTTTCACTTTACATTGCAAAATGTTTCTTATTATGAATGGCTTTAGGTTACATGAATATAAGGCTGTAAAAGAATTGTTTAAGGTGAAGTGTGTGCATGAGAGAGAGAGAGAGAGAGAGAGAGAGAGAGAGAGAGAGAGAGAGAGAGAGAGAGACTGGGAGAACTATCCAAAGCTGTTTCCTCCAGTGGTCATCAGAACCCAGAGTCTGGGAAGATTTTGCATAAAGGGGTTCAGGGTCTTTCAGAAAGGAAGAATTGGAGACCCTAGCTTCCTTTTCTCAGGTTCAAAGTTAGGGAGAGCAAGAAAAAACAACAATAAGCTCCTTAAAAAATAAAGTTATTCTGACTTTATTATGTTGAACTTGCTCCTAAACTGACATCGGGGGAGGGAAGTGGAATGTTGACTTAGAATTCGGGACCTGGGCCCGTGCGTCTGGGATTTTGGAGACTGTCCTGGAGCAGCCATTGGGGGCCCACTGGCAGTCAGGAGAAATGGCTGCGTGAACGGATCCTCAGAAGCTGGCCAGAACGAGGTTCAGTGTTCTGGTCTGACTTACTGAACATGAGGGTTGTGGGGTGACTCTCCCCAGGACAACTGCTACTGTGGGAACAGGATCTGCAGCAGCTTCACCAGCACCCGGAGCCCCAGCCACAGGGCTTCAGATGGGGCCCTTGCTGATGCGTGTGCACAGGGGCCTGAGGGCACTTCTCTGAGGGAGGGAGGGCATGCTAGTTTGGGAGTTCTAGACTTGGTTATGTGTGACTCTGGAAAGGAAAGGTTAATCCCTCTAAAGAATCACAGTAGCCTGGGCACTGACCCACTCTGACATGTGGTAGGAGCAGGAGCAAAATGTTAGCCTGACCTCATCCTAGCAGACACAATGGTTCTGCCCTTGATTCTTTGTTTCATAGAACATTTCTTTATTGGGGTCACTTGTGAAAGAGCATGTGCAGAAACCTACGGCATCTGATCCTGGGGGCGCTGATACTCTTGCAGATGACAGTTGACTTGTTCAGAGCAAAAATGCATGCCCTTAAATTCTGACAAGCAGGGTCATCCTTCAGACCCTGGAAACCACTTGTGAATTCCTAGACAGATAAGTGAGAAAGGCTTGAGAGACTGGACTTTGTGTTCATCCGGGCATGTGGGAACCTGAGAATTGCTCTCTGGGATTCCATTGCACAGGTCCATCATTCACATCCTAGATGGCAACTTTGGAGATCCCACTTGTGTTATTATTATTACTATTATTATTATTACTACTATTAATTATTATTATTGCTACTATAAGAAATTACCACAAACCAGTGTCTTAAACTTATACAAAGTTGTTATATGCCGTATGTCAGAATTCTGGCGTGGGCCTCATTAGGCTAACACCCAGATGTGGGCAGTGCTGTTTTCCCCTCTGGAGGGTCCGGAGGAGAATCCATTCCCTTGCCTTTTCCGGCTTCTGTTGCAGGTTGTCTGCATTCTTTGGCTCATGACCCCTTTCCTACATCCTTAGAGCCAGCAAAGGAGAGTTGAGTCCTTCTCATCTTGCATCACAGCAACCTTCTCTTCTGCCCCCTCTTCCACTTTTAATGCCCTTATGACTACATTGGACCCTCCCAGATATTTCAGGATAATCTTGCAATTTTAAGGTCAATGGGATTAGCACACTTGGTTCCCCTACGTTGTGTCACCTAACATATTTATGGGTTCCAGGAATGGGGGTGGATATCTTTATACCTGCATCAGTTAAACAGCTATTTGGTGTCAATAATTGGGTTAAGTATTGGGTTTACAAGAGAAATAAATCTCAAGGAGATAGGCAAAAAATTATAAAATAATGGGGACAGTTAAAAAAATAGGATAATAATCATAGGCTAATGTCAGAGTATCCTTCTCAGCCTCTGTTTGAGGCAGGTGGCATAGTAGAAGGTTTTCTGGAGGAGGAACTGCCTGAGCTTGATTGCTAATGGGTTAGTAGGCATCCACTAGATGAGGAAGAGGGCATTCCAGGCAACCACATCCCTAATATACCCAGACAGGGCAACTTTCTCTATACCTGGGCTGATGAAATCTCCTGATAATCACAAAGCCAATGGCAGGTGAATGGGGAATGGATTAAACATTTACTCATTGGATGAATATATGTTGAGGGCCTATGATATGTCAGAGCATATGCTGGTCAACAAAGCTACAAAGGTGGGCAAAACATCCACGGTCTCTGCCTTGTGGTGCTCACAGGGCTGCAGAGGAAGTGCAGGAGTGTTCATGTGAAAACTGCTCCGGGCTGTCCAGAGATGTGATGCTTCTCAGATACCGAGGCTCACAGGAAGAGAACAAATTTGCAGTCTCCCCAGATTCCTGATGAACAACAGATGCTACCCCTGAAGTTTGTCATTACAGGCCAGAGCAACAGAAAGTCTGGGGCTCAATGACTTGGGCGTCGTTCTGGTTTAGGAGCTCTCATGCCCACGATAGAGCTGCTGCAGTCATAGGAGACACTGTCATACACTCAGCACTCATGAACCACTTCCTACTCCTCAGCCCTCCCATGGCACTGCCCCAGTAAGTGGCCAGCTATTGGCCCTGCTCCCAATTCTAGAGCGATTCCCTATTCCAAGCTTATCTGAGTTGTATAAGCTTCTATGGGTTATCACAGAAACCTATCACCTTTATGTTGTTTCTACAGAAAATGCACTGCTAATGATTTCTAACTGAATTATAATATAATTCTAGAGCATAGCATCTACAGCAGGGGTCCTCAAACTTTTTAAAAAGGGGGCCAGTTCACTGTCCCTCAGACTGTTGGAGAGCCAGACTATAGTTTAAAAAAACAAACTATGAACAAATTCCTATGCACACTGCACATATCTTATTTTGAAGTAAAAAAAAAAAAAAACGGGAACAAATACAATATTTGTATTTGCATGTGGCTCACGGGATGTAGTTTGAGGACCCCTGATCTACAGGTTAGGGAAAATCTTTAGGGACTTAAACATATTTTATATTTAACAGAAGTTTTACTGTTTAAGGTAAATATTTCAGTTTCCTAAATGCCATGATCAGTCCTGCAAGGTAGGTATTATTTTTATTTCCATTTTAAAGGTGAGAATACTGAGGCACAGAGAGATGAGGTTACCAGGTCCAGATGACATTGTTGAAATCCAGCCACTTGACTTAACACCTTGCTTTCCCCTCTCTGCTCTGAAACTACTTTCCCCCTGAGGCACAAGGGCTTCTTTCCAGGATTCCTGGTCACTATTTTAAGAAATGAAAGTGGACACAACTCACATCCTGACTTCCAAAATCAGGGCCCTTCAAAGCCAGGTTTTGCTTCTGTGTTCCCAGGGAAACCTTCTCCTTCTAAGCCTGGAAAGTTTATTTAGCACCACAGACATACTCCATGTCATGGCCTTGTGTCTTCCTTGTTGCTACTGTTTGTACTTTGTGGGCCAGAACCTGCCTTTCCAATCAGATCTCCTCAGAAAGATAGTGGCCATGTCTGCCTTATTCATGGCCATATCCTTAGGGCCTATCCAGCCTAGCCTGCGACAACATGGACATTTTATGCCAAATTTATAAACAAATGATTGCACTCAAAGCAGTCCCTATACTTTACATATATGAGTAGTGCCTCAAGCCTAGCCTAGTGCATTGTTATTCATATTGGGAAGTTGCCATGGATCAGAATTAATGAATGTATGAGTGATTCAATTAATGAGTGAATGAGTAAATGCTTGAACAAATGAATGAGAGGAAAAATAAAGTTGTTTTATTAGTCAGAATTCTTCAAAGAAACAGAACCAATAATATTGATAGAAGATTGACTGATATAAATAGGTAGATAGGTAGATAGGTAGGTTGGTAGATAGATAGATGATAGATAGATAGTAGATAGATAATAGATAGATGATAGATAGATAGATAGATAGATAGATAGATAGATAGATAGATAGATAGGAGATTCATTATGGGAATTGGCTCATGTGACTCTGGAGGCCTAAATGTGCCACAGTCCATGGTCTGAAAGCTGGAGAGCCAGGAAAACCAGTGGTGTCAATCAGGCAGGGTCCAATTGTCTGGGAACCAGGAGAGCAGATGGTGTAAGTCCTGGTCTGAGTCTGAGAGCCCTAGAACCAGGAACACTGACATCTGAGGACAGGGGAGATGGATGTCTCAGCTCAACCAGAGAAGGCAAATTTGTTCTTCCTCTGCCTTGTATTCTACTTAAGATCTCAACAGATGGCATGATGCCCACCCGTACTGGGAAGGCCTTTGGTTTTACTGTCTACCCACTCAAATACTTCTCTCTCCCAGAGACACCTTCACAGACACACCCAGAAATGATGTGTTACCGGCTGTGCAGGCGTGCTTTAGCCCAGTCAAACTGACATACAGCCATCACAAGAAGGCACTCAGCTTCCTTTGCGACTGAGAATGTGTTTTCCATGAGCATGTGTTTGCAGGAAATGGGTACACTTATGCAAGGATGCACAGCCTCCTAAATTCACTAGGATTTATAAACCTAATTATGCCCCATAATATATTCCATGAGACACTGAACTATCTGGCACTCAGGAATTTCAGAATTACCCTTGTATTATGGTGGAAATTCTGGATACAAATGGAAGATTGTGATATCTAAATAACAAATAAACCAGAATCTAATTAATCTCCCTTTAATCAGGTCTGAACATCATTCATCACTTTTAAAAATGTATGACCAATTACCAAATACCGTTTGCAGCAAACAGACTGGCAAATGGAACTAGCATTGACTTTGAAGTCCAGCTCTGCCACTTACTAGCTGGGTGATCTTGGACAAGTTACATAACCTCACTGAACACCCGTATCATCACTATAAAATCAGCTTGATGCTGTCCACCTCACAGGATCATTAGGGAGATAAAATGACGAAGACATACAAACCATTGGGCACCAGGCCTGGGACAGAAGAGGCACTAAGCAAGCCTTTGCATCAGCAGCCTCTGTGTTTATGTGGCCTCATCACTGTTTGTTTCATGTGCTTCCTATTCCTGGGCATTGGTCTAGACCAGCCGTGGGCAAACTACGGCCCTTCGGGCCGGATCCGGCCGTTTGAAATGAATAAAACTATTGAAAAAAAAGACCATACCCTTTTATGTAATGATGTTTACTTTGAATTTATATGAGTTCACACAAACACTCCATCCATGCTTTTGTTCTGGCCCTCCGGTCCAGTTTAAGAACCCATTGTGGCCCTCAAGTCAAAAAGTTTGCTCACCCCTGGTCTAGTCCCAAAATCCAGTTCTAAACTTTCTTGTTTAGAGCATTATAATATACGTGTGTGTGTGTGTGTGTGTGTGTGTGTGTGTGTGTGTGTGTGTGTGTGTGTGTGTTAAACTCCTGAACCTTTAATGCACAGAAACTGGCTCTGAGTGCTTCTACTGAATTCCTGGGAGATGAGCAGGTCAGGAAGGAGGAAAATACTTCAGTAACCTTTTACCTTTGGGCCCTGACCCTGAGGAAACAAAGCTTTCTCACAGCAAAGGTGCATAGTCATGCCAAGGACTACAGAGCATCTTAGAAAGATTCATTGTATGTTAGAATCATGAAAATCCCTCATGCATACCAACAGGCTAGTCTCTGCTAAGTTTGAGTTCATGGTCCTCCACCACTGGACTTGAAGTTGTCCTGAACACAAAGAGCCGGTGCCTGGGATGGGCTACAGGCTTCGGGATTGCCCTGTCACCTCTCCGGCTGGTTTCTTGAATGCTCTTGAGCAAGACCTTTCTGTAGCCCTTTCTCCTCGGTCTTGATTTGTGAGATTCTAGAACCCCCAGGTCCCTGCTCTCAGCCCTCTGGAGCCTTCCAGAGGCAAATGTCCAAGTTGGCACAGAAGGACTTATTTGGCATCCAATGGCTCTTATGAAACAGCACACTGATGAGTTAAATGAAACAATTCAGAAAAATGCCGATTAAATTTCCCTTTAAATACTCGAGGGGTTAGAAATTAAGCAAAACTGCTTGGCACTACGCAGCCTGGATTTTAACAAACTCAAAATGTTTGAAAAATTGTTCAAGATGTTTAGACAAGCAAGGAATGCCACTATGCTCTCCCCTCTCTCAGCATCACTTCCTCTGCAAGAAGAGAGCAGAGTCAGGGTGTCCAGGGTCAAGGTTACCTGATGTCTGAGGAAGGGCTTTCTCTCCTCAGATGGAATGACCCACAGTTCTTGTTTTCATGCTCACCAGCTTCTTTGTTCTGCGTTACAGTGAAAGAGCTAGTTTGCTTTATTTTAAAATAAAACTGTGAATAGTATACAGTGATGACCTTAAACACCGAGGTCAAATTTTTAAAGGAAAAAAAATCCAATTAAGTGCATTGAATCTGTTATGTTGTCCTGCCTGAGCAGCGAGTGCAATAAACATGAAATGCCGCCCCCATCGGACCCACAGCCTTCATCACCACCAGCGGTCTGGGACACCGATTCTCACAGGCTCAAGAGGCTCGGTGATGGTTGGCAGAAAGTGGAAGGACTCCTGCGAGGGCATGTGGTTGAGCGAAAAAGAACGCTGAGCGAGAAGTCAGAGATCTGGGCTTCAGCCCCAAACCACACTCTGGATGTGTCATCACCAACAAGCTAGGACTTAAACAGAAAGCAGCCTCCTACGAAGCATGTGTGAGCAGAGAGACTCTGAGGCGATCCCCCAGTTCGGGGGCATTCTGAGATACAGTTACGTTATATTACTTATACTTCCACAAAGAGAAATATGGTTTTAAAACTTGTACTGATGGATCAATTTGGGTCACTTATTTTTCAGTTAAAGAAAAAAATCTATAAGAATAAAAGCTTAATATGCTAATTAGACCGGACAGCCGAATGACCTTCCAGACGTCCTTCTGGATGAACTTTCGGGGCTGCAAGGGCCAAGGCAAGCCGCCGTGACTGCAAGGGCCCTTGCACGAATTTTATGCATCAGGCCTTTAGCATGTATATAATAGTCTCTCTCCTAATAGAATGATTCTAATATTACTCAGCCCATCCATCCATCCATCCATCCATCCCTGATTTTTTCAGCATCTTGCAATAACTCAATGTATTCCTTATCTCCACTGACTCTCACAACCCTAAGATAGACCAATTATCTATGTCCCCCAATAAGGCTCAAGGAAACGGATACTTCTCAAGGTGGATTCCTCAAGGTGACATAGTTGATTAACACATTGCGTACCGCATAGAAATCTCTAAGACATATGCCAGGAACCACACGTTTTTGGGCAAACTGCACGTTATTTAAATCATCATAATGCACTTTAGGTGTTGTTTTTCAATAATTATAACATTTTTATTTACAAAAACAAACAAAGTTCCTAGTACTTTTTTAACGTATGGTACTGCGTAAAACATTTTCCTCTATGAAGAGGGACCAAACAAAATTTACATAAGTATCTAGATTTGCTCCTTTTTCCATGGGCGTGAAACACGAGAACACTCGTGAGCGGTCCTTAACAGATGGCGCGCGAAACACGAGAAAACCCCTGAGCGGTACGAAATGTGTTAAGTGGCGAAGCTGGGGCTGAGCCCAAGCTGACTAGTCCCAAAATAGTTTCCTGGCAATCCTGGCTGGGCTCACCCAATCACATTCTATTCTCTAAGGCTGCAGTGGGATAAAAAAATAGTAATAAGGTCATAGCTTTGGAGTCATGGAGCAGCAGCAAGCCAGTAGGATCTTTCCCGTGGTTTTGATGACCCAGAGCCATTTGGATAATTACCAGGCTGAGACTGGTGAGACCCAAGTGTTCTCTGGCAACTCAGTGCAACAATACAGGAGAAACAGTTTCCATTGTCTACTCCCAATTCCCCAATCATTTCAGCAACCAAGCTGGGCTGGTTCGGGTTTTCTCATGGCAATCAGAGTCAATTTCAGGATTTAAGAGCCAAGTTCATGCTAGAGAACAAGGAGCCACACCTTTTCCCTTGTCATTTTATATGTTCTGTAAATTCTTTCTGTAACCGTGAAATCAGCAAGCTGTAAGGCACCCAAGTGATGTTACCATAGAGCTGGGGTGATGTTTCCTAGCACAAAGCGATGGCTAACAAAGCTGTGGAGATGAACATGTGATGACAATAATCAGAACAATCACGGCGCAGCCAAATATGTATCATGCGTTAGAGTCTGCACAACCCTTTTATAATCCTTGTATCACTTGGTCTTCCAAACAGTTTTGCGAGGTAGAAAAGGTGAATATTTTGTTTCCACTTTTCAGACCAGAAAAGAATTTCCCAGACCTGGTAAGTGGCATACATCCAGTTTCCTGGAAGGGGAAGCTAAAGGAAATCCTTCATCTTCCTCTCCCTCACTTTTCATAGGGCCATCATCAATTCCTGGCCTGGCCTGGCCTGCCCTGCCCTGCCCTGCCCTGCCCTGCCCTGCCTGCCTACAAGGAGGACTCAGATCCTCCGGTTCTCCTCATATTCTCGGCCTTACCTCTGTGCTCTTGCCTGATTTCTAGCAATCCTATCTGATCTGGAATCCAGACTCTCAGACTTGACCTTGCCTGCCCCGCCCACAGCCTCTGCTCTGCAGCACGCTCTGCTTATCAGCCTACCCGATTTTAATGTTGCTTTCTCTATGACTTCCTTCCCCCACAATCGGCACCTACATAGCCCACGCCTTACTCAGTACCTGGCACACATGGAAATAGTGCTCAATAGCTTATATTTTTAGGGAATAAGTGAATGAAGTCTCCCCGAAGGCCTCGAGCTCAGGTCTTTACACTGTCAGTTTACCTTTTGCCCAAGAAACAAGCATCCACTATGTAGAGTAACTGTGAATACTACCTCTCTGTTTGAAATGGTCAGGGCACCTGATGGTACGTAAGCACCGTCAAACTTTCCATCTTCCTTCCCAGACAGAGCAGCTGCCTTAAATCTGAGTCCTTTCTGCCTCACTGAGATTGGACTGTATTCTGGAAAAGAAATAGGTAGGCCCCCCTCCCCGCCCCCCGCCCGGTTCCTCTTTGCCTTGGGCCAAGAACCACTGTGAAGGAGCCAGCTTTCTGACCATCCCTCCGAGCAACGCCGCTCTCCACAGAGGGCCCCCTCAGTGTGAAGGGCACTCAGAACGCTGAGATTCCCACTTCGCAGATGTTTCCTGACTCACCGCCGCTGCAAAGTGCGGGCATCTAGCATGTCTAGAGAGGTTTATCGGTTGTAGCAGCATCAGGGCATGAAGCCATGGACATCCTTGAGCGCCAAATGGCTGAGCAAGGAGGACCCCAGCGCCCAGGCCGTTGCACTGGACAGGGGAGTAGCCACTATCCTGGCAAAGTAGCCAGAGGCTGGGAGTCAAACCTGAGTCCATCTAGATCACAGCGGTTCTCAACCTGTGGGTCGCGACCCCTTTGGCGGTCCAACGACCCTTTCACAGGGGTCGCCTAAGACCATCCTGCATATCAGATACTTACATTACAATTCATAACCGTAGCAACATTAGTTATGAAGTAGCAACGAAAATAATTTTATGGTTGAGTCACAACATGAGGAACTGTATTTCAAGGGCCAGAAGGTTGAGAACCCTGATTCTAGGAGCATCTAAGTCAACAGCCAGAGCAGAATCCAGTCAAGAACCTTTTCGTTTAATCCAGGTTTCTCCCCTTCAGCTCTATGGATACTGCGGGCAGGATACTTTATCCTCACCGGGGCTGTCCTGTGCAGTGTAGGATCTTTTTAAAATATATATATATTTTTATTGATTTCAGAGAGGAAGTTATTTTTTTTATATAAAATCTATTTTTATTGATTTCAGAGGGAGAGAGAGATAGAAAGATCAATGATGAGAGAGAATCATTGACCAGCTGCCTCCTGCATGCCCCACACTGGGGATCAAGCCTGCAACCAGGGCTTGTGTCCTGACCTGGAAATCTAACCATGACCTCCTGGTTGATAGGTCGATGCTCAACCATTGAGCCACGCTGGCTGGGCCATTGTATGGTCTTCAACAGCACCCTTGGCGTCCACCACTAGTTATCAAGAGCAACCTGCCTCCCCCCCCCCCCCAGGTTGTGACAACCAAGAGTGTGTCAGAACATTGCCAAACTCCCTTTGGAAGAAAGGGAGTGAAAATCTGGTTGGAAACCACCGGTTTACCAGCATTTGCACCTTGGGCAAGTTACATAAATGCCTCTCATCTAAGTGCCTTCATCAGGCAAAACAAAACAAGCAAACACTAAGAATGTTTCTCAATATTTTTGCCAGGATTAATGGAGATAATAAGTATAGCAACTATCCTGGTGCTGGTGTGAAGTAGGTGCTCAGAAAATAAGGCTGAGAGGACAAGTTCTTGGCCAGGAAAGAGAAGGACTGAGGCTCGGGGAGGAAGGAGGTGGCATCTGTCACCTCGCTCCTGGGGACTGGCCGCCCCAGTCAAGGGGGCAAAACCCTGGCGAGGGGCGGAGTCTGCGAATGCAATTTATTTCGTGATCAGATCTTTCCGGAACAGTCCTTCCACCTGGCCTCCAGAAGAGATGGTTTTCTTGTGTGGGGGTATTTGGGGTGCTGCTGTGGACAGTGCTGAGGAGCATCTGTCCCAGAGGAGTCCATGGGGGGCCACCCCTGAGAAAGGCAGCAGTGCCTGCAAGGGGAGCACAGGCCCCACAGGAAAGGTAAAGGGAGGAGGGCGGGTGGGTGTGCGTCTCAGTCCTGTCACCTGCTGTGTGACCTTGGCACGCCACCACCCCAGCCTCACTTGCTTCAAACAGGAAGGTGGTAAGAACAAATAGAATAACATATGCTAGTCAGTAGGCACAGTGCTAGAACACAGTTACAGTGAGCATGGATATACTATTACCGCATTCACTTTCCCTATTATTGTCTTCATCATCACGATCACCCCCTTCGTTATGGCCAGGGTAGTTAAAAGAGCATCTACCTTTATTCAGATCCGCCACATGCGGGAGCCGGCAGGGCCAGTCTGTCTCCTGGACTTGGAGGGCTGGTCACCAGGAAGGTCATTCCAGCCCACTCCTCTCTGTAAAGAGCTTGAGGCCCATTTGAGGTAAAAATCTGTGTAGTCTCTCGTCCCAGGACATCAAAGTGGCTTTATCTCTCTTGGCAGGTTAGGCTACTAGGAATACTGAACATTTTTCTGTCACACCCATTGCCAAGGGTGCAATTTAGGAAAACAAATAGGGATTTATAGATAGCAACTTTCCTCTTCTTCTATTGATAGCCCGAGATAATTCATGGCTGGGTTTGGACAGATGCAAAAATGTGCATTTAGTTTGTCTTTGGACTCGTGCCTCATGAATATTAGTCATCTCAGCCTAAAATGCAGGCACTTCTCTGTTTCAACAGATGGGAGGATGTACTGTGAAATCATACTATATCGCAAGGGGAAAACAAGGTTACAATTAAATGCGAGGCTAGGTCTTGGCATAGCGGGACAAAGTGTGCATCACCATATATTTCCTGACGAAATAAGGAATGTGCGTTTAGGTGTGGCTTACATTCTTGCGAAAAACAATGGGATGGAAATATTTATAAGCCGTGCTTGCTTGCTGATTTAGCTTACTGTAGGAATATTGTTTGCAGATAACTCGATGCAGAATTTCCTTTCACCAAAGGCCTGAGTCAGAGGCCGGCTGGGCATATATCATGCTCCATCGTGAATGGTGACAATGTGATTCTGGGGCCTGCCGCCTTCCCTGTCCTCTTCTGCTTTTTGACATTCTACTGCTTCCTGAGGCCACTGCTGGTGTCTCCTACAATGTGGCAGATAATAGACCAGAGTTGGGCCTGCTGGTGACACTGGGGGGAGGAGGAGGAAGACATGGGAGAGGATAGGGGGAAAAGGAAGAGAGAGGAAATGAAAAGAATTGGAGCAGAACAAGTTTAAATTGATGCTCTTCCCACTACCTCACACCAATGAATGCAGCTCAATGGAAAAATGCACTCGTTCATTCCTCTGAAGTTTTTATTGAGCCCCAACTACATGCCCACATACCAGACACTGTGACTGGGACTGGAGCAAAATTAAACTTCTATGATAATGAATCCATCTAACATCGAATAGAGAACTCTGGTTCACATACTCTTTTTCCTCAAATTTTCCATGAACTGATATGTCCAAATGCCAATAGCACAATAATTTTTGCCCCTGAGAACAAACAAGAGGCCATATAGGATCTTGACGTTTCTTTCATATCAAATAAAGACTGGCATTTGCCAGAGTTTAGTTTACTGTATTTTTATTAACATTAGAAATGTCTAAAGACTTTCAAAGCCTATGTACCATATCTAATAAATATTTCAATGCCATATTGTTGATTATCTAGGGATTTTCATTGACTTCTCAGTGACCAATACACATTCTCAGAGCAGCTCTGGCTAAATAGAGGTCACACAGGAAGCCTTTCTAGAATAATAAAAATACAGAACTTCAGCTTGGTTAGAGATCCTCGAGATCATTATTATCTGAACACACCTCCATTTATAGATTTTAAAAAATGAATAAACACAAAGAATAACTGAAGAGCCATTTCATTGAAAATCAGACACAGATAAATTTTGTGGAGGAAACTCTTATACACCTGATTTAGTTGCAGACACCTTCATCCATATAATCTCTTTTAATCCTGCCTAGCACAGTAGGAGACAGATAGAATATTCTATATTTAACATTCGAGGAAAAGAAAGCTTGAGGAAGGTAAATACTTCATCCTGGGTTACACAATTAATCTCCTGACTTCAAGACAACTGTGTTATTGTAGTTAGTAAAGAAATAAAAATTATATGACCCAAATTCTCAAAGTTTCTTGAATATTTAATGCACTGGCTAATTCCTCTGATGAGTGTTATATCTTGTGTGAAACTATTTTGCCATTTGCCTCCTTTTGCTATAGTATTCAAGAGGATTTTTCCATTTGTGTGATGTTTTAGTTGAGAAATTAAAATAAAGATTTGTATTTATTTTTCAGGTTCCCAGAATCTATATAAACCATTGGCTAGATTAATTATATGTTTTCTAATTCCTTTTAAAAACAGAATTTCTTAAATTGTTAAAAGCAAATTTTGGATAGTAACTGAAAAAAAAAATCTCAGAGAAAACAGGAGTGAAAACAGGGTCACTTTTATAGCCTATTAAACAGGAAACTCAAAGATTTTATAGCCCCAGCTTAGCTCTAACTGGGTGAGTAATTAGGGCCAATAACACGGTCTTACTGTGTAGGGGCCTGTGTAGAGTAAAGCAATTGTACCCAGATGACTTGTCTCCCACTGCAAAGCACTTATCTCAGAATTACTGGAGGTGAAATTTTAAATACAGGTTGCTGCTCCCCAACCTCAGAGATTTTAAATTCAATGAGTTTGGAGTGCCTGAGAAATCTTTATTTTGCTTAAAGCTTCTTCCAATGATTCTGTTGATCAGCCATTCTGTAGACCCATTCATCATGTTAAGAACATTTTATTTGGCCGAAACCGGTTTGGCTCAGTGGATAGAGCATCAGCCTGCGGACTGAGAGGTCCCAGGTTCGATTCCGGTTAAGGGCATGTACCTGGGTTGCGGGCACATCCCCAGTAGGAGATGTGCAGGAGGCAGCTGATCGATGTTTCTCTCTCATCGATGTTTCTGGCTCTCTATCTCTCTCCTTTCCTCTCTGTAAAAAATCAATAAAATATATTTTAAAAAAAGAGAACATTTTATTTGTACCAGACTTTCTATTCAACTCTGAGCTTTATTATCTCATGAGTTGTGGAAGCTTAGGGAAACCAAGTAAAATTTCTGAGCTTCTTATTCCATACAACAGATTGAGGGGAAATCAAATCTCAGTGGTGTCAGGGTCACCACACATGGACAGAATTCACTTGAGATCATGGTGGTAAACTTTAAAGCTATTTACAGTGTCCATAATTTTAGTTGTCACCATGGCAACTCTGTAAGTAAGAGGCAGGTTTTGAGCCCAGCCGGCGTGGCTCAGTGGTTGAGCATCAACCTATGAACCAGGAGGTCACGGTTTGATTCCTGTTCAGGGCATATTACTGGGTTGTGGGCTCCATCCCCAGTCTGGGGCATGCGGGAGGCAGCTGATCAATGATTCTCTGTCATCACTGACGCTATTATCTCACTCCTTCTCCCTTCCTCTCTGAAATCAATTATATATATATATATATATATATATATATATATATATATAATTTTTTTTTTTAAAGAGACAGGTTTTGAGTGTCAGCTCCATGCCAGCTTGCCTGTTTCATCCAGGTACAAAACTGTCTCCCTGTTGCATCTGTCAGACTTCCAGGTGCCTCGCTCCAACCCATGTCACAGGGAGGCAGAGTTGAGCAAATGAGGTACTTTACGGGGCACATACGTAATTGGTTATGAGAATGAATTGTACCTGCAGGCCATCAACCTCAGAAGCAGCAGTACACCAATTCCCAGAGGACAGGCAGAGAAAACAAAACCAAAAGGGCTTGCAGATTTTCAGTTAGGAGGCCGTAGGAATAGAGATCAATGTGAACTAGAGTGGCCAGGTGAGACCTTGCTCTCAGAAAGAATATGAAAGACTTGGTAACAGGAATATGCCTGGCTCATACCAGGATACCAAGACCTGTCTTGATTACATGATGAGTTCTCATGGAAAAAAAATAAAAATATCTGTGAGATACAGTTTTGGACATAAACTGAAGTTGAGTTGTAAAAGGTGGGTGTCTTAACCGTTTGTTTGTTCTGTTATGCAGGACTAGAGTCCTTTGGAGCTCAAACTCAATTAAGACCTCCCTTAAAAGGAGAAGAACTCATTGGCTCTCAGTAGGAACAAAGGTGACTTATCCATACATAATTTTCCCTGTGTTTAAAAGGCCTCCATGTTGCTTTTGACATATTCAATTTTCAAAGGGAGCGAAAAAAGCATGTTTAGTTGCTTAATATTTCTGTATATCTTAAAGGAACCTTCATATTTATCATCAGAGACACACCAAAGCACATTATGAGTAATGTGAGCCAGCTGGCGTTTCGCAGGCCAAAGTCAGTTGAAGGTTTAATAGTAAAAACCATCTTTTTGTTAACATTTTTCTGGAGCACATCACCAAAGAATGCATGGCCCCTTTCTACATTTTTCAGACAAGAAGTGTCTTATTAGCTATTTTCTTCGGTTTCCAAATACATCTAGGATATGAAGGATTGGTCTGGTTTCTTTTGAGGACTCTTCCAGAGTTGTCTAACCATCTCTGGATATCAGTGACATTCTTTTAATGTGGATTTGTGTATTCTCCAAATTTACCCGCTTAGATCACACCTAAAGTACTTGCACAAGATTAGCAAAACCTTATCCGGGATACCTAATAACCTGTGTCCTCTGTGCTGGTCCAAACACTGGTGATTGAAAAAGTAACTCAAGATAGTTATAGAGATTTGGCACTTCCATTGTTCTCTTCCACCTCAACCCCTGTCTGAGTCACAGTTCTCATGGGTCCAACAGGGAATTCTAGAATGACCACTGAAGTTCAAAGGAGAGGCCAACTGGGAAAGGGTCTGAGCGTCCAGTCAATAACCAGCTTCCTGAACACACACCAAGCTCCTTCCTGACTCCTGTCTTTACACGTACAGCCCCAAACATAATTCAAGGCCCACTTCATGCCACTTGACTTCTTCCCTCCACCCTGCTCATAAGGAATTGCACATCATTTTATTATATCCTATTATCAATATGTGAGTTGCTTAAAGGCAAGGATTTTGCCTGATTAATTGCTCCATAAGCCAGCCTTCTGGCCATCATGTTAACTTGAGCATAGTTCCGAAACCTCATGACCCTCTGCCTGGTCCATCACAGGAAGTTATATGGTTGTGTAAGGAAAGATGAGTACAGAAATAGCTGTGAGTAGAGTTTTTGTTAGATGTACAGGTCTGCCTTTGGAATGAGATATTATATAAAAGAAAAGTATTACTCTCATGTATACAGCAGTGGAGTTCAGTACATCTAAAATTTTCCCAGCAAAGCTCTTCTGGAGGAAATCCTTAGACTGAAAATCTGAGATCTGAGGCTTACCTCCAGAAGAGCTTTGGTGGGAAAATTTGACATGCACTAAACTCAATTATCTAATTTCATCTTCTCAACAACCCTGAGGAAGTGGTTCCTACTCACATGTTACGGATCTGTAAACTGAAACGCAAAGTAGTTAAATGCTGACTTGGGACTCTATCAGAACTCATAAATCTAAATGCTATGCTTTTCTTTCTGCCACAAGAAGTAAGCTGAGGAGGAAGAGGGTAATTTTACATCATTGAAGGTGCCAGAAACAAAACTCCAAACCATTACCTAGCCCACTACCTGTGGCTGATGCAAGAGAACTGCTTTGATTAGAGAGGGTTGGAGTATGGTCCTTTTTTAACCTCTAAGGATTTGGCACCCATAGGTTTTTCTTCGAGTTTGGGCTACTCACAATCAAAGCCACAAACTCCTCAGGATCCCAAGATTCCTCCTGCTCCCGGTCACCAGGCAGGGCTTTGAACAGAGAAGATGGTGGACAAAACCCCGCTGGCAAAGGAAAACGATGAGTCATAGTAATGTGATGACTTCCATTGGCGCAGCTGGGGAGAGAGATGGCTTCTGCCAACATCCGCTGATGTCTCTTTGTGCCAATACCCCAAAATAGAACCCCCCTGAGAAAAACCAGGAGCATCCCTCAGAAACACAAGAAGTCTGTCTGGGGTTTTAGTTACATGTAAAGATTACACACTGAGCATTTAGGCTCCTCTGGTTTTGCCCCTGTGATGAATTCTCACCAGGCCTCCCCTCCTTCTGCCTCCCGAGTCACTCAGTAGCCAGGAATGCTCTTTATGAGCCATCTCTTAGGAACTCCGTCTATTCTAGGGAAATAAAAGCACCACAAATAGGAAATTTACATAATATTTGCCATCTTTTATCTCCCCACAGATTTCATTTCATTTAAATAAAATCTTCCTGGGGAAGTGGGACTGGGTAGACCCACCAAAGGCAAAACCCCAGGCAGAAAGGGTAGCTTGTTTGCTATTCCAAGTGACATTTCCTCAGACGTTTACTGCCCTGCTGTGCAAACATAGTTACGCATGGAATAAAGTAAAAACAAAAAAAAATTAAACAGCAGTTAGTGGTTGGATGTTATTTCCAGTTTGGAACCACTGACGAGGCTGCTATAGAAAACTCTTCCCTCTGTTATTACAAAATAACAGTCTGTGGATGGTGAAAAGAAAACACAACCGAATTTTCTTTCAACTTCAAATACAGAAGCTAGTGCAGCTATCATTATCACCACATTACAATACATTATGGAAGAAGGTCATTGTAACTTTAGAGGGGTTATTTCCATCCACATCTCTCATCCTCTCAAAATTGTTATACAGGAACCAGGCCGATGCCAGATGCTCTGCTAAAGAAAACATGCCAAGTTCAAGTGAGAGAATGAGAGAGAATGAAACAGAACCAAAAGGTCAATGCATAGGACCCAACACCAAAGCAGTTTTTGTCACAATACACCCTCATACAGCAGCCCCCAAACAGCCCTCTCCTCTTTCACTTTTGCCTCTGTGTCCACTTCTGCTTCTCCATACAGACTGTCCTTTACCCAGAGGCCACAAACGTGGTCCTTGTCAATATCCACGTCATCAATCTAGGTACAAGCAGGATCCTTCCAACTCTCTTCTTCAGAATTTTGTCATTACCTCTTTATACTGATAATCGCCATGATGATAAAAACAACAGCAATAATACAGTGAAGAGTTACTGAAGGTTTAAGACATGTCATATTCTTCTACAAACAACAAAACAATCCTATGAGGTAGTGATTAGGCACTTGCTTGTTTTTTAGGTATGTGTCTAAATGAACTGTCTTCATGTGGGAGCCTCCTGACAGGAGGGTCTGAGATTATTTCATCACCATACTCCTTAACTCCAGTCCCTAGTTAGTCCTTAGTCAATTGCATATGAAACAAATGTCCACAGGAAAGCCACATGTTGGGGGTATGATGATCATATCTACTCTAAATAACCAGTACAGATTAGACCAGAACAGCAGGCAATGCCTAAACAAAAAGCCAGTACATGAAAATGCTGCTCAAGTTCACCTTCAAAGAAAATGCCATAAATTAACATTTTCAAATGAATATCCTATATAATAAAAACTTAATATGCTAAGTGTCTGGTCAACTGGTTGTCCGTTCAACCAATCAAAGTGTAATAGGCTAATGATATGCTAAGGCTGCTCAGCTCCTCGCTATGATGTGCACTGACCACCACCAGGGGGCAGATGCTCTGACTGGTAGGTTAGCTTGCTGCTGGGGTCCAGCCAATCAGGACTGAGTGAGATAGGCCGGACATGCCCTGGAGCCCTCCTGCAGTCCCTCCCTGGCTGGCCAATCTCTGTGTCCCTCCCCAGCCTGCACCCTTTCACAATCCGGGCTGAGGGACACTCCCCCCGCCCCGAGTGCATACATTTTGTGCACTGGGCCTCTAGTATCCTCATAATTAGCCATCAATTTACAAATGTGGTTCCTGGATGAAAAATACATGAACAATAATTCTCTGAGTGAGAAACAGAGTTTAGAAAGCTCTTTGTTATATTTGTCTCCATTGAATGTTACTTTGCACTTGGAAGATAAGACCCTGAGCCAGGGCCCTGAGGTTGGCACTGCTCTTAGAAGTGCTACCACAGCCATAGAATTTGGCATCATCATTTAGAAGTTTTCTTAGATTATTTAAGTTCTTAGATGGAAAAGTAAAAATAATTTTTTCTCTCTCTAAAATGAGCTAAAGCCAACAAGGAGAACATGAAACAGCAAGAGCCATGCTATCTTTGATGAGTCTATGAATACATAACTTCGAACCACAATGTATGAAGAAGAGCTGGTGAGTGAAGTGAAATGGGAGTGATGGTGAGAGAGGACACCAAGAAAAGGCACCTGTCTTTAAAGAATTTTGGCCAAAGTCAAATGAAGAGTACAGAGACTCCTTGTTTGAGATAATACAAGAAGTGTGTGGAAGTTCACAGTATGAGCCTCTCTGTTCCGGTATGAATCTACGGAATGGCAGGCAAAGTAGGGTTGAATAACAAATGAGCACCATTTTTGAAGAAGCAGATGGTGGGAGAGAAAGAATGGGAATCAAACATCTCTGACACTTAGATAAGATCACATGACCCCCCCCCCTCACTCCCCTCACACACACACACATACATACACACATACACTGGCCTCATGTAGCATCATTTGGTTTTACTATAAGCAGAAAAGTGTTGATGAGCAAGTTTCTATAGACAGACTCTCAACCTCCCTGCTTGCCTGAGACTCAAATTGCTTCTAACCACAGCTTCCTCCCTCTGGTCCCTTGTCCACAAAATCTGCTCATAAATGTCTTGTCCAAGAATTCCCCCCATTCATAGATAATCACAAAAACAATAAGAATATTACCACTACTACTCATGGGTTATTGCAAGAAAAATAAAATAATAATAAAATAATATCAAACCTATGGGACATATTTTACTTATTAAAAATGAAAAATTGTACAATATAAATAGGAGGTAGGTGAAGAACAATACCAGTTTTGTGAAAAATACGTTGTTTATACATGTGTGATTCTATTTCTGGAATCTATTCTGTTCAATTGGCCTCTTTTTCTTTATGTTCATACCACTGTACCTTGATCAACATAACTTTAATAAGTCTTGAAATCAGGTAGTATTAATTTTCCAACTTAGGTTCTTTTTCAAAGATTTTTCACTACTTTATATCTTTTGAATTTACATGAATTTCAGAATCATCTTGTCAATTCAATAAAAATTTTCACTGAGATTTTAATGGGTTTGCTTTGAAATTGTAGATTAATTTGGGGAAATATGATATCTTTACAGATTTGTGTCTTCTGATCCATCTGCTGTTATCACACCATTTATTTATGTCTTAATTTTCATTAACAGTGTTTGTAGATTTTAGTGTACATGATTTGTATATATTTTGTAAGATTCCTCTCTAAGCAATTCATATTTCTGATGCTTTTGTGAAGATATTCATTTTAATTTCAAATATCAATTGCTAGTATGTAGAAATACAACAATATTTGTATATTGATCTTGTGTCTTTCAACTTCGTTGAACTCAGGTTTTAGTTCTATTTTGTGTGTGTGTGTGTATACCATAAGACTTTCTACAAAATTAATCATCCTATATAATAAAAGGCTAATATGCAAATAGACCAAACGGCAGAACAACCAAACAACCGGTCTCTATGACATGCGCTGACCACCTGGCAGCACGCACAGAACGTGGCAGGCATTGGCAGCAGGCAGCAGAGCATGGAACATGGTGGGCATTGGCCATGGTGGGATGGTGGAGCAGGTGAGCGGAGGTGCCAGACCAAGGCAGGGCACTGATTTCTGTCATGGGAGTGAGCCTCTGGTGGTTACTGAAAATGCAGGTTCTTTGCTCCTGCATGCCCCAATCCCAATCCAGCGCTTGCACCCACAGCCGGCACTGGAGCCACCACTCACACCTGCTGCCAGCACCTGGTGCCGGCCATCACTCGGGGCCGTCAGTGGGTGAGAGTGGCTTCCTTACCTCCCTCTGCTCCTGAGGGGTGACTGGGGCTGGCAGCTGCCACTTGCATCTACTGCTGGCACCGGTCCCACTCACACCTGCAGCAGGTGCTGGAGCCACAACTCACACCTGCTGCTGGTACCCATCACCAGTCCTGATCGCTCGGCGCCATCAGCGGGTAGGAGTGGTGGCTGTGGGATTGGGGCTGCCAGCAGACAGGGGATGGGGGCCATGGCAGGAGAGGCCAGGTAGGGGTGCAGAGGATGGGCCAAGACCCACTCCTGTGCCCACTGCAGCCTCACGGCCCACAGTTCCTTACAAGGTGCACAGATTCGTGCACTGGGCCCCTAGTGTCTATGAATAAAAATGATTTTACTACTTCCTTTTCTGTATGCCTTTTTTTTTCTTACTTTATTATACTGGCTAGAAACTCCAGTTAAATAGCAAAAATGAGAATATGGATGGATCTTTAGAGTATCATGTTAAGCTAAATAAGTCAGACAGCAAAGGCAAGAACCATATGACTTCATGCGTATCTGGGATACAAAACAGAACATAGCAAACCTACAAAGAAAACAAACTCATAGACACAGACAACTGTATGATGGTGGGTGGGAGGAGGACCAAGAGGGAAAAGGGATCAAATATATGGTGATAAAATAAGACTAGAATATGGGTGGTGAGCACACAATCCAATATACAGATGATGTATTATAAAACTGTATACCCAAAAATTAATGTTATTAACCAATTAATTTAATTTAAAAAAGAATAAGAACATCCGTGTGTTGCTCTTGATATTAGTAGTAGAGTGCAGAGATATTCATCATTAAGAATAATGGTAGGCGTAGGCTCTTCTCAGAGGCCTTTATCAGGTTGAAGAAATTCCATATTATCACTGTGTGCTAAGAGTTTTTATTTTTTTTGTTTGTTTAGTTTTAATCAGAAATGGGTGATGCATTTTGTCTAAAGCTTTTCCCACATTATTCAGTAAAAAAAACCAACTCCCTATTGGGGAAGAGTGTGTATGTGAATGGGCATGGGTGTGTATATTTTTAATCCATTCTCAATGGCTCTGTCTTTCATTTAGTGAGGTTAACCAATTTATAATTACTGCACATTCTGTTCTCTTGATAATTATTTTTCACATTATTTTATATTTCTAATTTCTGTATTTTATTTTTCTGCATTTTTCTTCTTTTCTGTATCCTGTGAACAATTAAAATTGTCTTCTCTGATTAAAAATCCTACATTATATTTTTATTCCTATGATTTTGGACTTAAATTATGACATCTACATATGTTTTATTATATCTTTTAATTGGTTTAGCTTCTTATATATCTATTTCCTCTCATTGAAAAAAAGAAGACTCTTACCTTCTTTCAGGCTTCTTTGGACAAAAGCATAAGCCAGTTCCTAAAATATCTGGAATAAAATAATAAAAGTGGTATTTTAGTTCAGTAAAGAAAGAATGATGTGTTTAAAAATGACATTGGCATAATTATCTACCCATCAGGAAAAAAATAAAGTTAAATCCTTATTACACTCCATGCAAAAATACATTTTATATGGATTAGAAATCTAAATGTAAAGAACATAAAAATACAATTATTTAAACTAAATCATTTAGAAGAAGAATATTGATATAACCTCAGGGTAGAGAATGCCTTTTCAGCCAAACAGGAAACCAGAAACCATAACTGAAATCATGGCAGATTTCTTACATTCCATAACATTTTTTTAAATGACACATTTTATTTGCTTTATATTTTTACCATGATTCTTATATGCATTTTACAAGACATTGCTAATTATTTCCCTTTTATTCTTCTTGAAAAAATATATGACTATTTCATAACTAAAATCTACTTGCTTATCACATCTATCTATTTAAAATTATCTATTCTTTTGTTCTGGAATATATTTTCGTATAGACCAACCACCAACTTCCTGTACTAGTCCAGATGTCATTGTAGAATTTATTTGCATTGTAACTCTCAGCTAATTCCAATGTATCTTGTACCTCCTGTTTTCTTTATCACACTCATTTGTTTGAAATTTTATTTCCTTAAGTAGGAATATCCTCTAGAAACTTCCTGAGACTAGTACATGAGGAAATTTCTATAGGTGTTTTTATTTTTGTCTTACATGCTCTGATAACCTATTTGTGTGTAGAATTCTAGATTCAAACTAATTTATTTTTAGAGCCTGGCAGTACTCCAATTGTCTTCAGCATCCATTATTGGTGATAAACATTCTGATGTCAGTTTGATTTCAATCTTCTGAAATTCTGTGATTTTGCCTTTTAATGATTTGTCTTTATCCTTTGTGTTCTGAAATATGAGAGGGAAAAACAATCTCTGTGTGTATGTGTTTGGGGTCATATTACCTTGAGGTCATATTACTGTTGAATTGAAAAATCTTATCTTTCTACACCTCTGATAAATTTTTACCTTGAGATCACTTAAATGTTCCCTTTCAATTGAAAAAACGTATCTTTTTACACCTCTGGTAAATTGTTTTATCATTTATTTATTTAAATTACTCTCCATTTTTTGTATTCTCTCTTTCTAGAATTTTATTGAATGTCATTTTTGTATAGTACTTTATATAGCTGACCTATTCTGTCATACCTATCTTGCTTTACTCCCTTCTGGAGAAGGTTATCAACTTTGGCTCCTATCCCTTCTATTAAACTTTAAAATTAGGCAACCAATTTTTTAATTTCCAAGAGGTCTTTTATAATTTTTTCATTTTTTCTCTTTTTTAATCACAGTCAATTTTTGTTTTATAGAGGCAACAATATCATTCACTTGTCTTATGAATTATCTATTATTAGTATTAGGTTTCACTGATCTGAACTTAAAAATTTTTCTTCATTGGTGCAATTTATTTGCCTCATACTTCTGTGCCGGGGTCCAACCCCAGCTGGTCCAGGGGTCCCCAAAGGCGTGGATGGAGTAGGCGAAGAAGGAAGGACACAGAGGCAGCGTTCAGTTGATCAGCAGCCTAGCCAGGATCTCCAGCCAGGATCTCCAGCCAAGTTCTGGTCTCGATCTCCAGAGAGGTTCTGCTTTGGATCTCCAGGGAAGTTCTGTAGCCATGTTCCCTCGATAGGTTCTCCAGCCAGGTTCTGTCCAGGTTCTCCAGTCAGGTTCAGTGTCCAGGTTCCAGTCAGGTTCTCCTGCCAATCTCTGTAGTCAGGTTCAGTCCAGGATCCCTTGCCATGTTATCCCGCTAGGCTCTGTCTCTAGGCTCTGAGGCCAGTCCTTCTCCAGGATCCTCCGGCATGCTCTCTCCAGCAAAGTTCTTCTGTCTCTAGGCTCCGTGTAGGTTCTGTCTTCTTGATTCTGTTCTAAGTTCTGAGTGTTTCTGTCTTGTTACAACTGTATTTATACCAGTTGATTCAATCCTATCAATCTCTATTACAAAGGTTAGGGCGTTTCTTATCTCCATTCCAGGGAGAAAAGATTATGTAGTTTAAGCATGATTGTTCGTAGTTAAAGGGATTAATTACCCGCCTGGCACTTAGTTGAGGGGTTTTATTCCCTCCCTAACTTCAGGGGAAAATCCCTACCTGGGGATTCAACCTTTCTCGGAGAGGTGACTTTGGTTAAAACACAGCGCCAAGAAGGTGAGCAAACATATTAAGAACCGTATGCCATATATGCCAGGTCCCTTGAAACAGCAAGGATGGACCGGCTCCCGGCACTTCTGGTAAAATCTTGTCTGTCCATTATATTTAAGTATGAAAAACACTGCTGATTTTTATAGATAGTTGAAATAGTGTTCTCATATGCCTCCCTCTTGATGAGCTAATTAATTGGGAACTCTATATCTGGTGTTTATATTGTCACCTGGAAGGTTTTGCTTTAGTCTGCACACTGGGCTTGGTTGGTCATTAGACTAGGAATCCCCCAAGTACCACATTGATAGGGCCTTCCGCCTTTGTACACCAGCAATACAGCATTTGCTAACTATCCACAGTTCACACTGTGGGTCGCCTGAGTTAGTGTCTGCATGCAAGCAGCGTCTACTCTGTAAGCTGCTGTTCTGAGTTTAGAGGAAACAAATTCCCTCACGTCATCCCGCTCATCGATGATCATGTGAGAACCATGACAATGCCTTCCTGATGTGAGATACTTCATCTGAAAATTGGAACCAACAGTGACCTCGTGAGGCTGTCACAAAATACTTTTTCTTCCCATGTCTGCCATTCCACACACTAGCACCAAAAAGACACACAGGACTTCAGAGTTGCATGCAGACTTTTTCTTCTGTTGTTATCCCAATCCCAGGGTCCCCTGCCTTGGCTGCTGTAGCAGATCAGCTTGTCACCATTGATTTCCAGGTCTCCAGATACCCATATGGGTCTCAGGACTGGTTACATGAATTGGCCACCCTGGAAATAACTATGCTAAATGTGAGCAGCGAAGGTCCAAAATTGCAATCAGATTTCCCCAAAAAATATCTGTTATTGTGTCGTGTGTGTGTGTGTGTGTGTGTGTGCGCGCACAAGGAGTGAGTATATTTGTGCTTATGTGTGTAGATGAGTGTTTATGAATATCTCTGTTGGAATCCTTTGTAGCCCTGTAACCTCATTTCCTTATACCCTTCCTTGTTCCCTTTCTCTTGGGGTCCCCTGTGCAGGAGCCTGTGGACTCCTCCCTGTCTCACAATCAGACAGTGAGCCCTTCCCCCCTGACTAGCCCCTCCCCCTTCTCTTTTCTCCAAATGCTCATATACTTCTGTATCTCTCAGAAGAGCTGTTCCAACATAGTCGGTTCTATTGATCAAAAAAGAGCATTGGTAAGAGTGTGATTCTTAACTTTACTGCTGCGACACCGCCTTCACACTCTCCCTCCTGTCTCTATTCATTCTTATTATAAATTATCTTCAGTTGGATTTCTTAACTTTCATGCCATAGGGACAAGAACAGGTAACAGATCTGCTAAGGGTTGTAAATTAATGGCTTTTGGTGGAGAGATTTTAGCCTTTATATGTCACTAGATAATAATTTAAGTAAAAAAGAGGGGGGGGGAGCTCAGAGCTTGGAAGAGGAAATATAATTAAAAAATATTTTTATTGATTTCATAGAGAAAGGGAGAGGGAGAGAGAGATAGAAACATCAATGATGAGAGAGAGTCATTGATCGGCTGCACACCCCCCAACTGGTACCTAGCCCGAATCTTGGGCTTGCACCCTGACTGGAAATCTAACCATGACCTCCTGGTTCATAGGTTGAAGCTCAGCCACTGAGCCACACCTGCCGGGCAATACCTGCTCACTTTTCATTAGGTCTTATTACTGGCAAACAAACAAACAGAAAAATATGTTTATCAAGAAACATCTATCTGCACATAAAATCTTGATCCTCTAATTCCAAAAAGCAATAAAAAAAATTGCCCATTTTTATTTGGATTCCTTATTTTGTACCCAGGTACTCTCAGACAGTGAAGGGAATGTAAGCATTCTCAAAAAATCCATCTGTTCACAGCTTTTCTTCTTTATGAGAGGGTGCCAGGTTAGAATTTTCAAAACAATATTGATATACATCACCTCCCCAAGTTTAGCATCCTGAACATGACTATTTATTTGCAGGGAGAAGGGAGAGAGACAAACAATCAGGGATCAAATGCTGGGCTGAGTGGCATTTCTTCTACCTAATAATGGGAAATGGCATGTTATTCATTGTTATTATTTCACACCTCAACCCTCCCCCAAACTGCAAATGCCATACATTGGTCATTGCACTAAAACCACAGTGGCAAACAGAGGGCATTGCAGCACAGGGAAGGTGGGAGATATGTATATAATTTGTCAAGATAAAACTACTGGTAACATTTTTTAGGTTTTTAGAAAACCTCACAGAGTTTTACACAGCCCTCTAGTCTACTGAAAGCATAAAATGCCCAAGGAAAGAAGCTGGTATTCTTCTGTTCTATCAGGTGCCTGGCTCTCCCAAGGTCTTGGTGAGTTACACTGTATGACCTCATTAGGGTGCACAAAGCATCAGGAATCAGACCCCCAAATTGTCACCAACCAGGAGACCATTACCCACCCAATGAACCGTGCATAACCTTTAGGTAAAAAATAGCATTTTACTGTCAACAAACAAGCATCCTAGTTTGACTTCTCTGAGTCACGATAAGGTTGGTAATCAGTGCTCCTTTCTTAGCAAAACACAGTAAATAAACACACCTGACAAGGTACCGAATATTGTCGCCTTGTAATTGTTTTCTGCTACCTTAGCACAGAATGAGGCAGCAACAGTGGACCAAGGGATGCTAAGATCTAGTCAAGTATTCAAAACAGAGGACACCTTGTTCCTTGGGCCTTTTGTAACTAATGTAGCTCACTTCCCAAGGAACAAGTAAAAGCCTGCTAACAGGGCAATGGAAAAGGGAGCCCAGCTTGGCCCAGATATCCCTGACGGAGATACAATAATTCATCTCACAATTCCAGTAAAAACGATGAAACCAGTGCTCACACTCAAAGACAAGTTCCAAGAAGCCAATTAGTACTTGAGTACTCAGAACCATGACTAACAGTACTCTGTATGCGTGGGGGTGGGGTGGGTGCCGACAAATAATGGGGTTACCAGGTTGGCTTTTATTTCTCAGTGAATTGGGGCCAGCTACATCCAGCAGCCTGACCGACTAATGTGCATCTCATTTAATGTAATAATATACATTAAGGGCTGTCAGGCCCCATTGTGGAAAATGAAGAACTACACATTGTACCACTTCATATGGAAGTCTGCATATGGAACCCTTTAAGGGTTCTTAAGAGACCCATTGGGGTTTCTAATTATTGTGAAACATCTCCTGGAATCCAGAGAGAGAAGGCTCTTGGCTGAATTGCTTGTGCCATTCCAAATGTTCTTTGTGAAAATAATTAGATGATGAGATTTAGACAGAAACCGCTAACGAATATTTTCTTAAGTCTCCTTTTTAATGTACAGAAAATGAAAATCTGAAATCGGCAAGCACGAAAGGAAAACAATATGGGCCAGTTCATTCTGGGGGTGGGGCTGGGGGGCTTTCTTTTTTCTGACTTTAATGCTTGGCTTCCTGTGGTTACAAGTGGGGGGGATTTTTTTCATTTTTTGAACATTATACAATCCTGTTGAAAATTGGGACCAAGGGTTGTTTTTTTAAACTTCTGTTCTAACTTTTGAAACGCAAGCAAGCCTCCATTGTTCCTCCAGGATTATGGCTGTTTCCTTAGAGGGAACCCTGACATTAGAGAAACTTGCTTTAATCAAGCTTTCAAGTTATCTCCCCCTCCGCACACCCAAGCAGAACCAGAGAAACTCCATCCTCTGAGACTGTGAGCCAAGCTAGCATGTAACCAATTAGGAGCCATCACTTGTACCCAAGACACAGGACATATTTGTTCAATTAAAACAAACAAATATGATTAGGAGTTTACAAAGCAATGCTTAGGGGAAGATGGACATTTCAAAAGAAATGGTGGGTTAAGAAGGACGTGGCCGAGATAAAAGTAAGTTGCATGAAATCAGAAAGGTGAACTTAACAAATAGGGACACAGGATTCAAACCTCATGCAAAAAGCCACCAGAGTCTCTGGACTGAACAGTCTGGTGCCTGGAACCCATAGACGTCATTCACATGCTCCAGATACTCAGCTCAGAGACTTCCTCCTTCTCGCTATCCACCCACAACATCCTGCTTCACAGACTAGGAATCAAGGAGGAGCTGAGTTAATGCCATCTTTTCCTATTTCAAGCTAAACGAACCTGAGGACCTGTGTGTTTCCTCCACTGTGTACCACCAGGCTGAGGTAGCGCTCCATGTGTCCTGACATCTGTCTGGACCTGGAAGTGGCTGCAACTGTGTTCTCCCAGCCCACACACATTCCCTCCAGTTCGCGATTGGTCATCGAGTACTGGATGCACTCTCCTCACTGTTCCAGGATCACGGCAAAACTTGCCATGAGACGTGCTTAATTCAACATTGGTCAAAACGTCCCCTCCCCTTCCTGTGTTTTGATATTGGGTTAAAGTCTAGAGCAGTTTGGACTTCCAGATCTCCTAGTGGATTTCTACCAAGTCTGTAACCATCAACCAGTAAGACTTACCAGATGTCCAATAAGCAGTATTTCAAGTGTCACATATAAGTCAAAACAAAGGATGTGATCAAATTCCTGCCCACAAAGAAGTTATTGTCTAATTCAAGGAAAGGCCAGTAGGTAGCAAATGCAAATATTAATGCACATTTATTTAATACCTACAATGTTCAAATTGATGACACAGCTCTTGAGAAATTCCAGTGTTTTATCAGCCATACAGGTATTTAATCTTTCTACTACTGTAGTCTCATTTTGTTCTTTGGTTTTTGCTACAATCTATGGAAGGTGTTAAAACTGTCAATTCCAGCAAGCTCATCACCAGGGTCCTCCTTGTTCCTGTCCCCCATGCCAATGCAAGGGCGATACCTTAGGGTGTGATGATGCATCTCAATTTTTTCATCCCACATTTCTAGACCAGGTGTCTTCAGTGAACTGCTGTTTCTGAATAGATCAAGTTGGTGGGATTATCAATCAACAAATATGTAGGTATTTACAATATGCTGGGCTCTGTTACAGGTGCTGGGAAAAGAGTAGTAAATAAAATATACAACACCCTTGCCTTCATAGAAATTATACTCTACTGGGGAGAGTCAGACATAAAGCAAAAGAAAGAAAGAAAGAAAGAAAGAAAGAAAGAAAGAAAGAAAGAAAGAAAGAAAGAAAGAAAGAAAGAAAGAAAGAAAGAAAGAAAGAAAGAAAGAATTGGTTGTAAGTGCTACAGGAGAGAAAAATAACACAGGAGAGAGGTATAATGGGTGTATGAGAAGGTCCATTTTAAATATTTATGGAGCACCTACTATAATACTACATGCTCTCATAGGCACTGATTATACAATATTGAGTAAAACAACAAAAACTGGAGAGAAATCTGTATTGCCAAAGAGTTTATGTTCTACTTGGAGAAGACAAAAGATAGGAAGATAAATAAGTAAAATACATATGGCATATTAGGTGATCATAAGTACTAAGGGAACAAGCAGGGTGAGGCAGAGGCATGGGGAGTGTGACGGCGGGGACACTCCGCTAGGTCTCACTCAGAAGGTAACACCTGTGCAGAGGTGAAAAGAGGTGAGCTGTGTGATGTGCTGCAGAAGCACACAGGATGTCCTCTGACGGTTTCAGACATCAGCCTTGGAATGGGAGGGTGAGCGCTGTTCCTTTTTCTTGCTGACACAGACACTGGAGTCAGCATCAGGAGGACGCCATTGTGGGATTGAGTATCTCCTTGTCTTTTTTTTTTCCCCCCACAAACCTGATAAAGGTGTTTTTTTGGTTTTTCTTTCCTTATTACCATATATTTCTTACAGTTAGTGGACATTCCTTTCAGATTTTGACATTTTGGTCAGTGTCTTTATTCATTATCCTTGTACATATCTTTGTGGTATTTTGATAATAAGTTGGGGGTGGGGTGGGGAAAGCAACAGAAGTTGCTCACCAAACACCACATTAAACTATGAGGCATCTTTTTTTTAAAAATATATTTTATTGATTTGTTACAGAGAGGAAGGGAGAGAGACAGAGAGTTAGAAACATCAATGAGAGAGAAACATCGATCAGCTGCCTCCTGCACATCTCCCACTGGGGATGTGCCCGCAACCCAGGTACATGCCCTTGACTGGAATTGAACCTGGGACCCTTCAGTCCGCAGGCCGACACTATATCCACTGAGCCAAACTGGTTTTGGCAACTATGAGGCATCTTATATAATCTTGAGGACAACACTGAAAAACTTTCACTGTAAACTCCAATTTTATAGGTGAAAAAACTGAGCTGCAGAACTGTTAAATGATTCATCTAATTTTGGTCAAATGACTCCACACACTAATGTAGTAAATGCTGGCATTTATCTGACTGTCAAGTCTATACTCTCCCTTATATTCCACATGCCTGTGGCAGAGACTCCTAACTATATTCCTAATATCTCTCCTTTTCTTAGTAGCAAACAGTTCTATATTATTGGCTGTAGCAATGTGACTAGCTATGGGGCAGTGCCCAGGTTTTCTTGCATCCAGAGAGAAGTCAAGGAGATATAAGTAGAAGTTACTGAGTGGGATGCAGAAAAGCTCTTTAATGGCTCTAAGTCGGCCGGAAGGTATATACTGTTTTATTCATTCCCCTTTCATTCTTTTTTCTTCCTGTAACATAGATGTGACAGCAAGACTTCCAGCTGACATCTTGTGATCTTGAGGATGGATGCCATGTGTTAAAGATAGTGTAGAAGAAAGATAAAAGGTACACAGAACATCGATGATAGCCTACATCTATCACACTCTCTCTGGACTGTCTCCCTCCTGGCTTCTTCTACTCAAGGGAAAGGTAATCTCCAAATTGGTTATTTCACATCATTCTTATCAACAGTCAGATGCAATTTTTAACTCATACAGTCTTATCTATTATAGAATATACCATCATGGGAAGTGGTAGACTCATTTTGCCAGGCCACATTGATGTAATAATTATTAAAAGTTCTAAGCTTCAAAAGCATATGGAGCCTGGCCAGCTTGGCTCAGTGGCTGAGAGTTGACCTATGAACCAGCAGTTACAGTTCAATTCCTGGTCAGGGCACATGCCCAGGTTATGGGCTCCATCTCCAGTATGGGGAGTGCAGGAGCCAGCTAATCAATGATTCTCTCACATCACTGATCGATCTCTCTCTCTCTCTCTCTCTCTCTCTCTCTCTCTCTCTCTCTCCCTCTCCCTTCCTCTCTGAAATCACTAAAAATATATATATTTTTTAAAGCATAAGGTATTCAGTACTTACCATATGAAACACATTTTTAGAAAATCATGTTGAATAAATGGAGTAGTTATATTTTACAGAAAGAAGATCTCTAAATTATCAATTCTGCTAGGAGAAGAGGGCCCCATATAAGAGCCATTGAGTCTTGACTGACACGCGCAGTGAAGACATCTTGCTTGGACATGACCAAGGTACCTGGACTAGAGGTGGCAAACTCTTCTGAGTTAACCTCAGCTTTCCTACAATTTCAATAGTCTCTAATTCTCTACCCACCCCGTCCCTCCTCTAGCCAAAGGAGCATCTCCATGATGGAAATGTGCTGCTGAAATATTTTGGAAGCAGACAGATTTTAAGGCATTTTTGTGTTGGTTGTGTTTTTTCTTTCTTTCTTTTCTTTTTTTTGCTTTGTAAAAATTACAAAACCTTGATGATTATGGACCTATGTTCACACAAAGTGAACCAACTCAGTAAGATTTCCATTGCTATTTGGTTTCAAATCAATAGGTAACTGCTAATACTATGTCTGCCCATGTGGTCTACAGCTCCCACTGAATGCCCCAGTAAATTTAACTTGGCTGACATGACCTCATAAGATAAAGCAGAGGCTGACATGGCATCACATGCTGGGAGTGAAGAGTCTTCTTAAAGACTTTAAAACCAGAGATCCATTCAGCCTCTGGATAACAGGCATTCCCAGCAAAGGACGACAGTTCAACTCAGTTTGTCCAAAAGTAACTGCTCTTATATTTGCCAGCTCTGTCATCTGTATGCCTCAAATTAATATTGGATGCATACCAGATCTCTGAACAGATGCAGGTGGAAAACAGCCCTGTTTTCAGCCCAAAGAGTCAACAATATGCTCCACTAAGCCTCAAAGCCTCCGAGTACCTGAGGGTTGAACATCAGATAACACTGTGACCTTAGGCTTGAAGGTTAGCAGAGATAGGGAAATCAAAGAGAAGGAATGGGGCAGCTACGGGAAAGGAGAAACGCCTGTGTGCACTTCTACCTGAACTTTACTTGCAAAGCCCCCCTCTACCCAAATGTAACCCAGTTCAACAAACATAAAAAGCTCATTACTGAGACATACTGTCCTAAGTGGCATGGGTGCTAACACTAAATCAGACATGGACTCTATCCATTCTTCGAGGAATACTTTAAAATCTATTATCTTCTGGGAAACCTTTTTTGTCTTTTTCCCCCATCCCAAATCTCATGTGATTACTCACACCTCTAAACTCTGATACTCTCTCTAGTATTGTAATCCTATAGGTCTATAATTTAACATGTTCTGTTCAAGGTGCTAAATTTAATGACCTTCAATACAACATGAAGCAACATTTATGTCCTAGGCCCTGTAGTAAATCCTATATGAGAAGAGAAAAATAAGACACAGTTTCTGCATCCCAGGAGCTATTTATTGAGAGAGAGAAAAACATCACTCAAGCAATTGATTAAGGCTTCACTACTTAAGGCATTAACTGACTAGAAGGATACACATATTGACAATGGGGGGGGGGGGCACTCATGCCACCTTAATTCTTTGTCAGAAGATGCCCACATTTGTTCAGAGCAGCAATGTGATAAGACTCAAATGATGAGTTATGATTAACTTAGGCCAATTATGACATTCCTGTCTCCTTGTTTCCGAGCCTTCTTAGGAAGTCTCTCTGTAGAATCCAGGCTCATCCAGTGAGCTCAAAGGGAAAGTCACAAATAGGTGGTTGTCACAGGCTCTTTCCCCTTTCATCCATTCCCAGCCTTGTTCACAAGTTTGAAGATGGAGAAGCTATGATGTAGAAATGAGAGCCGGGCTATTGGGCTGCAATCAAATATCCATCCGCATATGGCAAATCTTGTGAGTCATTTATTTTACCATTCCTCACCCCAGGGGAGGAGTATCTTCTCAAAAGCATGCACGTTCTTTTTTGGACTCTTTTGAAATTGATACCCTAGTCCTTTGTCACATGGGACAGGAACAACACAGAGAAATTGGCCTTTACATTATCAAAACACTGAACCAAGGCCAATGGTTGCTGACCTCAGGTTTTCTGGTTCATAAGAAAAATAAAATCCTTTTGGTTTAAGCCACTGATGCTTATATACTATTATTTATAGCAGAACACCTTCCTTTCTAATACAACATGCCTGTGCCTAGCTGGTTTGGCTCAGTGGATAGAGGATCAACCTGTGGACTAAAGGGTCCCGGGTTCGATCTGGTCACATGCCTTGGTTGCAAGGCTCCATCTCCAGTAGGGGGCGTACAGGAGGCAGCTGATCAATGATTCTCATCATTCATGTTTCTATCTCTCTCTCCCTCTCCCTTTCTCTCTGAAATAAATAAAATATATATTTTTAAAAATCCATGCCTGAATTGTTCGGTCTGGGGTAATTTGGGAAGAAGAGACTTGTTCAGCGTCATGTTAAAAAAAATTATTTACCATCTGAATTGTCCATCTTATCAAACCTTACGTGTATATGCTTTCATAAAGTATTGGAGAAAAATAATGCTTCTTTATATCCCCTCACAGTGTCCAGGACAGTCTGCTGTTTGTAATCGATTTAAAGTTATACACATTTCAGATTAGAAAAAGGGAAAGCAAGATTTCCTGTCCAGACTCCTTAATAATCAGTTTCACTTTGTCTGACTTCTACTCAGGGCCAGGTGAGCAGTCTTTCCTGGACATCCAGGTGTGAGCCATCACCACCTCCAAAACCGCGGTGCCCTCGGGTTCCAGTGCACAGCAAGGTCAGGCCAGGGGACAAGGACAGCCATTAGCACTCAACACCTTACACCAAAGTACCTGAGAATTTTTGTTCTAATGACTTTGCAATAATGAAAGTAAGATCTTTCCTTACCATAACATCAAAAATCAAGCCTATAAATAGAATGTTGTTTTATCTCTTTTTATACCGACTATCCAGGGAACAAAATCTGTAAAGCATCCACACAAATTTGAGTGCATATTATTTGGCAGATGAATTCACGCATCTTTTTCATTTAATGCTTACAACAGTCCTTTAAGGTTGGTACTATCTCCATTTTATATAGAAGAAGAACTGATGACAAAGAGATGGTAACTAATTTCCTAGGGGCACAGTAAATCTCAGTCCCAGGATTTGGATGGACTTCTGTTTTTTGGACCAGAGCTGTTTCTACTCCATCACAGTTGACTTCTGTGGGCTCTGCTTAAAATCCCCAAGGCATCATGACAACGTGACTTCAATGTGACACAATCCAGCTTACTCCACAGAGGGGAGAGCGCAGCAAGAAACTGCAATCAAAAGCATTGTATTTTAGGGACCATGACAAGCCAATTTACCCTGCTCATCCTGACCACTCCTTTAGATAGTTGCCCATAGATGCCCAAGGCCTATTGTCAAAAGGCTCTCTTGAAGCCATCCCCCTACCCATCCACCCTCACCGAAAGGAAATCCCTTCCATTTGGTTAAAGTAACTCTGCTTTCTTTTGCCATATCCTTAGGGGCAAAGGAAATAACAGGTCCTATTATTTGTCTCAGAATAATTCAAGAGCCCATCTCACAACACTTCGAACACTCCGGGACAGGAACTCATCCTTGTTTATATCACCCGGGAATTATTGTTCACAAATGCTGCTTCTTCCTGTTCTCTGATTGCCTGGATTCCGCAATTTTGCCTGCCTTGACATTCCTTCCACAGTTCAATAGCTTTTGTCTGAACATAAACCATGCCCCAAGCCCTGTGCTAAACCCTGAGAGGTAATATGATACAAGAGAATGGATTTTGCCCTCAGGAAGTTCATAGTCAGATGGAAGAGTGCACAAACAGGACATTTTTATGAAAAATGCTAACTGCATTGACATAGGTATGGGATAACTTGTGGAGGCACTTGGGTCAGCCCGGGGCCTAGGACAGAAGGTAACTGATGCCAATCTTGCAGAGCAGGTAGGAACTGGCCATGTGAGGAAGCAAGTGTTGAAGAGAGCATTCCAAAGGCAGAGACCTTAGTCATCGTGAGCTAAAGACAAACTGTGTTGTTACAGCCTAAGGTGGGAAGTGAGAGCTCAGAGATAAGACAGAGACAGGAGAGGACCCTATCATTCAGCAACTTACTCTGTCAGTCATGGGAAGCCACGGAAACATTTCACTGGGGAAGCGGCAAGGTCCGATTCGCATATAGAATGGTCACAATGGAGGCAGATATGTAAGACTGACTCGGTCAAAAGACTAGAAGGAAGCAGGAAGAAGTCAAGAGACTGTTGTAAGGATCTAGAGCAGTGGTTCTCAACCTTCCTAATGCCGCGACCCTTTAATACAGTTCCTCATGTTGTGGCGACCCCCAATTTCATTGTTACAAATTGAACATAACTAAAGCATAGTGATTAATCACAAAAACAATATGTAATTATATATGTGTTTTCCAAAGGTCTTAGGCAACCCCTGTGAAAGGGTCATTTGACCCCCAAAGGGGTCGCGACCCACAGGTTGAGAACCGCTGATCTAGAGAGATGGCCTGGATGGACTAATGCAAGAACAGTGTGGAATAAGAGAAACATTTGCAATTAGGAGGTATGTAGGAGAAGTTCAGTGATTCTAAATTCTTACCTGTCTTTCCAAGTGAAATCCAGAGTCCTAGACCTCTGTCCCTCCCCGCTGGCCACTGCTGACTTTGCCTAGTTTGGCCTTTGATTGAATGTTCCTTCCATGCCTTCCAGTCTTTTCCACCCACTTGGACTCCTGGCTCCCAACTTTGCTACAACCTGGGCCATTTGGGGTTTTAGTTGATCCTGAAATTATTCTGAATCGTATAGACCCTGGAGTTTTTCTCAATTTTAATCACTCATCTGTAACACAAAAAATAAAAACATGCTCTTCAAGCCCAAGTATTTTTATAAGTTTCAGCAAACTCACTTGACCGGAGTTTGACATGAAAATTTAGCATAAAAACTAAAATACTTTGTCACCCAGATATCAGTGATTTTGATTAGGAGGTGTAAGCCCACACCCTTCTTGGGATACACGCTTTACCATTCGGAAATCCAAACACACTCTGAATCCGGCTCCCAGGGTTGCTAATCGGGATGGTGGACCTGGGCCTGCTCTCTCTCTCAGGCCTTTGCGGCAGAATCGATGACTGTGGCCAGCATGGGCAGAGTGTGCTGACCCGACTGAGTCTCTCTCTCTCTGCTATTTCCGTCTCCCAGTTGTGCTATGAGTATTCCTTTCTGTGAGATTTAAAAATGCCATCAAGGATCTCCACTGAGATAGCAGCTGCTCCACTTAAAGTGCAAGGGAAATCATATATATATGATTTCAAAGACTTAGTTAACCTTTGCACTGATATTTCAAAGCAACAGTTTATTCAATTAAAAAGAAACATTTAAAAACAGATAATATTTTTTGCAGTATCTTAGCAACAGGTGATTGAAACCATGCCTAGAACGAGGAGTTGAGATTTTGCCAAAAGGGCCCATACTAGTGATATCTTCCTTTTAACAAATGGAATAAATCTGATATTGTTTTGGACAAGTTGTGCTGGATTACATCATAACATGAAATCCTGACAACAGAGCCACAATAGAGGCCGATCCGATCCCAGAGTCAAGGGTAAGTCCTGCAGACCCTAACAGCTTCAGAGAGAGAAATGCAAATACTGTGAGCTCCTTACATGCTTAAGCTTCAACTCAGGTGGCTAAAGAGAGAGATATCAGGCGAGTGAGTTTATTCCCAGGATCCCAGGTCATTCAGAGCTCAACTGACCAGCCGGGCCCTCCGAGGCAGAGACACCTGACCCCAGTCTTCACAGCCCACCCCAAGATATCGGTTCACACAAAATTAGCATCAGGAATTCTTAACCCTTTTGAGAATTTGATATAGAACTTACCCTAAAAACTACACTTCTAAAATGCAAAACATTTCTATGATTTCAGAAGGTTTATAGAACAGGATAAACCTAACATGGAATCCCATAAGTGCCTGCTGTGTCTTGGTCGCAAATCCCTCTGTTACATCTTGCTGAGTTCCTTGACCTCAGTGGAACCGAGGAGAAGTGGGGTGACATCAGGTGACCAGTCTGTGGTCCAGAGGTCGTGTCCCAATATATCTGCACGTTCATTACGGGCAAAAGTGAAGTGAGAGTGATGGCGATAAAGTCACCTTTTGTTAATTAATGAAGTGAGGTGTTGGTTGTTGTTGTTTTACTAAAGCAGTTCTACCATTGGGCACTTAGGTGTCAGTTGGTAGATGTTGGTAGATGCAGTATTAACCACTAAGAAAAGTCCCATTTTAAAACTATAATTTAAACAACCTTTAATATACCCTCAAGAAGACCAGCTGTCCAGCTACATTTCCAAAAGGTCCCACGTATATGATGACAACTGAATATGCTTGCTGTGGTAATGAAATTAGGTATGTGACATATCTAACAACATGGTAGCATATAGGTTTCAAGCTTATTGTTGTAATTATTATAAAATTATTGGATATAATTATAATCTTGTAGTATGATGTGATTGCTAGCATCATCCCTGACTCAATGTAGGTGAAGCAAAAGAGACCACACGTTGAAATGGGAAACCACTTAAAATGTTCCTTAGGTCTGTCTCCCTGATCAGGGGAAATCTAACTTTCTTGATGGCTAGTCATCTGGCAGATATCTGTTATCTTCAGAGTTCTAATTTATGCCAGGCGCTGTGGTAGGT